>NC_083647.1:2447006-2704506 GCF_963576545.1 Limanda limanda
ATTTTTGTGCATCATGCAGGAAGAAGGCTCCTGGTCCAGGGGAAGAAGGAGAGCTGAGCGGATGGTCGGCCTGTTGTTCACCGTTTCTCTTATAGTCAGGAACTCATCAGTCTGTCATCAACTCTCTGAGCAGCCAGGGCCATATACACACACACACACACACACACACACACACACACACACACACACACACACACACACACACACACACACACACACACACACACACACACACACACACACACACACACACACACACACACACACACACACACACACACACACACACACACACACACACACACACACACACACACACACACACACAAACACAGCTGGGCAGCTTGAGATGGTGTACGTGACATAAGTCTTGTCCAGTTTGTGGCAGAGGGGATGCTACTCCTGCTCCTTGGCCTCCTGTCCTCGGGCAGTTGGCAAGATTACAGAGTAAAACTACAGTATGGAAACAGTAAGTAACAAAAGCACTGCTACCACACTCCGGTAGAACAAGTAGGGAGTTCTCCTTCAGTCTGCAGAAGCCAAAACACCAGGTTGGCAACAGCTCTAACGTTTAAATGCATGGACTTCGGACCAAGCAAGTGTAGGTGTATTTTAGTTTTTTGAGGCTAAAGCACACACTCATACACACACACAAACACACACACACACACACACACACACACACACACACACACACACACACACACACACACACACACACACACACACACACACACACACACACACACACACACACACACACACACACACACACACACACACACACACACACACGCAAACAGTAAATCTGTTTGTATTATTTGGAGGGATATGTTCACTCTTTATTAAGTCTGTTTTATGACAATACTCACATGTGCCTGTGTGTGTGTTTCTCTTTCCAACATCCACTGCAACTCTGAAGACATCACATCACCCGGAGGTGTGTACGTGAATGTCCGAATCAGCGGAAGTGAACAATAAATGGCAGCTCCCTGGTGCCAAGTCCACGTGATGTCCTAACCTGTCGTTGTCTGTGAATTTCCCAGAAAACGCAGGCAGTACTCCTCTCCAAAAACAAAAGGAACATTTTTCAGTAGGCGAGAAAACGTTTCACACGTTATGTGCTGGATGTAGAGCATGAGAGCAACAACATTTGGGCCAGATTCTTCTGAGTTTATATGTGAAAACAACTTAAGTTTGTCAGATAACCTCCATTATTACATCCTTTTAGCACAAAGTTAATTTTTTGTGTTCCTACAGAGTGTTTTCTTACTGAGACATATCAAAGGGTAGTAGTAATACAAAGAGGGACTTAAATGTGAAAGAGACTGTGATATTTAAAGATTTCCACTTGACCCACTTGGACAGCTCAAGCCTCGAATCAGTGTCAAATGAATTTCAAAGTTCACAAGACTGTGAATTATTTACAGTAAAACTGCTTCAAGAAAGGTTCTGACCTGCATTGTGTGAAAATGGCACCATGTGTGTTGTTTTAAGGCCTGTCCAGGAAAAAGTGAATCTCTCCTTTTAAGCCCTTACAGGCTTGATCTGAAGTATCATCCAACCATGTGGAGACACATAATAAACTACACACAACAAATTATATAGAACACTTAAGGTCATGCTCTTTCATAGAAATTAATGCTGTTGCTCTCAGTTGTACAAGAAAAAAGTATTTGTATAACAAATGAAACACAAGTTGAAATCCTGTCTTTACTTTCACCCCTCCTGGCTAACTGCTGTGTGGGTGGGATGATTTCGGAGAAGTACAACAACGTGTCAGGACCACGGAGGAGACCCACTCTTCTCCTCGCCGCACCTCCACTGCTGCAGAGTGGTGTGATGTGGGGAAGTTAACAACTGGGATTTGAATTAGAACAAAAGACAAAAAGAGGTTTGTTGATTTCTAGACAACGTGAGAAAATAAAAGAGTTTAGCTGAGTATGTAAATTATGTGCTGAGCACCAACACAACAAGAGACAACCTGCCCCTTTGTGTGTGTATGTGTGAACCCTGGTGCCGGGGGGTTTGAGTGTTACTTTCTTTGCTGTACTCAGCGTCTAGAACCCTAAATCAAGTGTTCAGAGTGTTGGGTGTTGAGCATCTTTCATTCCACAAGAGTGCAGGACACTCGTGATAATGCAGCCTTATCCTTTCTAAATATGAATCTGCAGACAACACAAAACCGATATGAAATCAATAAGTGTCATTATTTGGTTGAATGTGTTGATGCCACATGTGTGTTTTGTAATAATGAACAGCCACAGCAGCATTCTCATACATACGTTCTACGCAGTTTTTTTTTTTACACATGAACAACAAAGCGGGAGATCCTCCCCTCAGATGCGCTCACAGCAACAACAAACACTGTGCACGATTCGGGTGAAGGATGGTGCAGCAGGCCAAGGCAGGATGCAACGTATCAATACTGCTGCAGAGATCACATGGTTTTGTACATCACCACAAACTGTCTTAACATCTTTGACTGGGTCTTGCACATGTATGGCTTAGCTATTCCTTTTAATTGGCCTTGTGGACCATAACGTTTATACTGTCCTCGCAGACTGTCAGACCTCATACTTTTAGCTGCAGTGGTGCATGTAACTGCAAGTAGAATGCAATGCACTTCTCTTAACTTGTTGTTCACTCTGAAGTTTTTGCATGACCTTTGTATACATGCATTTGCACCCTCATTACCACCACAGAAATCAGCTGTTATTTGATGCCATAAAACGAGCTGATGAGACGGACTCGCAATTGGTCGAGCGTGTGTATCAGCAGGACCTCGATACCAATCACCACCATTGCTGAAGTTCAGACTCTGGCTACAAATGACGTCACAATACAAGATGGCAATGCCCGTTTGTGGACGAACACATTGCAAACAACTGTTGTGATTCAATTTGAATATAAAAAGAAGGCAATTTCCACATTTTCTCCGCACACACTGGATGAACTATCCTTATGTGACTGAAACAACAGCATAGGATAGCAAGTACCTACCACTGGAATGGAAGTTTACTGTATTAGCTATCAGAACAGTGAGGGGAATGACTTTCCCCCCTGGCCTTGGCTTTACCTCTTTGTCCTCTGGGCCTGGGGGAAATGTCATTCACTGCTACTGTCCTAACTGAATGATTTAGGAAGGGCTGGCAGAGTGCATGAAGCGGGTAAGGCCGGGATTCACACAGTAGAAGTTCCTCTGGGCCACTGACACATTTATTGTTTCCAACCGGCAGGGTGAGTCGGAGGGTGGCAGGATGGACGCACAGTGAACTGACAGATACAGAGCCGACAGGGACCAGCGGTTCCCCCCCAGGCTTCCTCCAGTGAGGGAGGAAAAGTCCCCCTCCCTCCAATCTAACAATTATAGAGCAGGATCAGAGCAGACCAGGAAGGTGAAGCCAGGTCTTAATGAAAATCACTTCCACGCAGTTGATGGCCTCTTCAACCCACTACAGTAAGGTTACCCAGCCATGGTGGCTCATATTCCTCCTTTCACCAAGGTGAACAGAGGGCTAGTACTTGTGCATGGCTGTTTCGTAGCTGGTTCAAAGTTGTAACAGCTGTCTCTATTGGGGGCCATGGCAACCACTTTTGGATTGAATAAGTGATAATGACAATGATATAACAGCAACATCTTAACATCTTAACATATTAGAAATAGATCTGTTACCAGGGGATCAGTGGGGTTACTAATGTCAGATCCTCACCAGATTTTCAAAGTCAACACAATCCTAACCCTAATGCACTGTGGAAGGTGCACAGTGGCATCACCTTAAAACTCAGCAAACTCACTCATCAAATTGTTTCATTGGAGTCTAGTAAGATATAAGAGAATAAAATATACTGAAATGTTTATACACAAACAAACAGAATGAATACCAAGCATAATCCGCCTGCTCCTGGGCTTTTCAGACTACACTTCTGCCGTGCTCAAGAAACTTTACAGACCATTCTAACAGATTAAGGTCTGCCCATAGGATGCTGTCACAGTACTGCACGACTGCTTTGAAAAAACAGCTTTGAGCTTTTTCAAAGAGGCAGTTTCTCATAGGGAACCTCGTTGACCTGGACAAGTGGAACCCAGATCTGAAGCACAGGGCTCCTGCAAGGTGCTCAGCATCATGAAGGACCCCATCAACCCCAGCCAATGTCTCTTCACTCCATCAGGAAGGAAGTGCCAGACCATCAGGGCCTCCATTACCAGGTTCTGTAACAGCTTCCTTCCTTGAGTTTTTGTACAGATACATACACAGGCCACCTTTTCATGAAGTGGCAACCTCAAATCTCTGCACAGAGAATATCACACAGACCTGAATCCACCACATGGACAGTAATAATATCTTAATTCATACAGCATTTTTCAACACTAATAAACCAGCACTCACAGTAGATATGTCTTACAAAAAAGTACATTTTTTGAGACTCTATTCGGTGTAACCCATGTAAGGGCCCTCATTTTACAATATTGTAGTATAATATCAGTGTGACCTTGGTTATTGTGGGTATGGTCACCACAACCATTTAATCAAATGCGTTAATATTCACTTAAACTTTATTTCTATAGCACCTTTGAAGACCAGAGTTACAAGGTGCTTCACAAATTAAAATGCAAGTTAGCAAAACCTAATCATACTCATGCAGACAACAATAAAATAAGATTGAAACAATGAAGTAAAATATAAAAAACTACTATCATATAGTGATAGAATCTTAAACTGAAATCTGTAGCTGACGAGGAGCCAGTGTAGTTTACATACGTAGTGATGTGTTCTCTACGTATAGTGCTTGCACCAGCTGTAGACGGACACCTGGTGCTACATTTAGACAGGTGAATAATGAATTGTAGAAGTATATTGTAAGTATAGGTGCATGGGAGTAATTAAACGTGTTGATGAGTTGTTTGACTGCATTTTGAATAATGACTTTTAATGTGTAGTTAAGGTATCATATTGTATTCAAGACACTGAAACAAATCTTTACAGTATAATGTGTCAGATGCGATGCTTTCATATCACATGGTTGTTTAAATACAATGGGAATGAGCTTCAACATTTTAACAACCCTGTCAGCAAACCTGAACTCGATCTTGTTTGGAGTTTGGATTGTCTGTTTAAATTTGAAAGTTTTCACTTGAGCAAACTTCAGAATTTGGCCCAATCTCTAAAAAAGGGTGATTCCTGGAGGTCACAAATGTACTCTGTGAATTTCTTGGCTGACTATTTATTAATGCACACTTGGAATATTATATATATTTTTTCTTTTGGCGGTGCAACAGTAAAAGTCATGAGGTGATCAAAATCACATGGATTCATCCCCTGCTGGATGGACAAACCAACTATAGGTCCTGTGTTAAGTGGCGTTAAACTATTTAGACCGAACAGGTCCACGGATGATGCTATCGCCCTGACAACACACACCACCCTCTCCCACCTGGAAAAGGCAAACACGTATGTGAGGATGCTATTTGTGGATTACAGCTCAGCGTTCAACACGATTGTTCCTGCCAAACTCGTCCCCAAGCTCAGGAGCCTGGGTCTTAAAACCCCCCTGTGTAACTGGATCTTGGACTTCCTGACGAGCAGACCCCAGGTGGTGAGAATGGGCAAGCACACATCCTCCTCACTGACCCTGAGCACCGGGGCCCCTCAGGGCTGCGTGCTCAGCCCCCTCCTGTACTCCCTGTACACGCAGGACTGTGTATCAACACACAGTTCTAACATCATCATCAAATTTGCAGACGACACCACCATCCTGGGCCTCATCTCCAACAACGATGAGACCGCCTATAGAGATGAGGTCAGTGGCTTGGTTACATGGTGCCAAGAGAACAACCTGTCTCTCAACGTCTGCAAGACCAAGGAGATGATCGTGGACTTCAGGAAGCTGCAGAGGAGGGGTCACAATCCCATACACATCAACGGAGCTGTGGTGGAAAAAGTCTCCGAGTTTAAGTTCCTCGGTGTGTTCATCACGGATGACATGACCTGGTCCAAACAAGCGGACTCGGTGGTCAAAACTGCACAAAAGCGCCTCTACTTCCTGAGGAGACTCAAGAAGTTTGGCATGGCTGGAAAAACCCTGACAAACTTTTACAGGTGCACCATCGAGAGCATCCTCACAGGCTGCACTACTGCCTGGTTTGGTAGCTGCTCTGCTGCTGATCGCAAGGCCCTGCAGAGGGTGGAGAAGACAGCAGAGCGGATCATTGGCTGCCATCTCCCTTCCGTGCAAGGCATCTACAGCACAAGATGCCTGAGAAAAGCACGGAAAATCATCAAGGACCACAGCCACCCAGGCTGTGGACTTCTAACACTGCTGCCGTCTGGGAGACGTTATCGGAGCATCCGAGCACGGACCACCAGACTTAAAAACAGCTTCTTCCCCCAGGTCGTAAGGCTTCTTAATCAGCAACACTGACCCTCTGAAGAGTTATAATGTACATTCTGCTCCACCACCATACAAATACACTTTCTACACATATATTCATATTATTTAATTTAATATTCCCCCCGCTTCAACTGTTGGTAAACTGCTGCTTCTTTTTGGTTTGCTATGTTATATGTTATATGTTATGTTATATGTTATATGTTATATGTCTATATTATATGTTATATGTTATGTTATTTTTATTTTGTAAAGCCCTTGCCTACCAGATCAAAAGATCACAGGTCCCACTTACTACGTACTTACTACATATATATTGATATTTTTTTTTTGTTGTTGTTTTAATTTAATATTCCCCACTCCACCCGGTAAACATCTGCTTCATTTTAATATTTTTCTGCTTCATTTTAATATGTTATACGTTATATGTTATATGTTACATGGTATGTCAATTCTTTTTTTTTTTTAATTTTTGTAAAGCCCGTCTACTGTGTAGATGCTGCCTGCATAGATGCTGCCTGCCATGTCCCAAGAATTTCACTGCTCCAATGACGCTGTCATTGTTGCATGTGACAATAAACTTTGATTTGATTTGAAAAGTTTGCCCTTGGATATCATGTGTCCAACTGAAATCCATTGAAGCCATTTTGATTTGGCTAGAAATAACCAAAAGTACTTTATGTTACATAAGTATCACAAAATGTCCACCTTCACCACTGCCAGCATGCTGGACTGGTTCGTTTGTTGAAACTGGCTCTTGCAAGTCGTCACCTGAATTAGATATGACTTTTATTTCTCAGAAGAGTTCACATGGTCAGCCCCGTTCATACTTACTGGCTCTGGCTGCAGCAGGAGTTCAAGGAAAGACTTATTGTGGATCGAACGCCTTGCATATAATGTCCATAGATGTTTGAACGATATCCTTTCCAAGATTAGATTGTATTCCAAAATAACAAGCATAAACGCAAACACACAGACACACACACACACACACACACACACACACACAGACACACACACACACATCCCTCAAAAGTGGAGCCTCAAAGCCTTGTATGGAGGTGGCCAGGGTGGATGGGTGACTCAAGAAAGAACATGAGTTGGACATGGGAGAAAGGTTAAACATCCTGTTTCTGACAAACAGTCATCACTGAATTCTCAAATCACTTTCCATTTGCCAGCTGTCAACTATAATATATAAAGCCATTTCGTAGATTTAGTTTGCTCAGTTGTACAAAGACAATATGGGGCTTGGTTGTGTATCTCTAAGTTTGAAAATGGAATCATTCCCATGTTCTATTGAAACATATTTTATGTAAACTGCTAACTATAAAAGTTTGTAATCTGTGGTATACTGTGTTATTTTTTGTGAAATATCATTTCTAAATTAAAATGATTAAATAAAATTTTTGTTATTTGATCTATTTTGAGTGTGAGGGGAGATTGTGAACAGTGTTATTTTTTACTTCCTGCGCTGCAATATTATTGACCAGTGGACTACCGTCATGTGTTAGAAACACAACATTACCTTTGTCATTTAGGGCGAGAGGGTGGAGCAGTCCCAGTCTTTTCCATCTGCATGTCGAAGTGTCCTCGGGCAACATACTGAACCCCGACCTGCCCCTCATAAAAGTGCTGTGCTGTCAGAGCAGTTGATATTTGATTT
Source organism: Limanda limanda (assembly GCF_963576545.1). Lineage (NCBI taxonomy): Eukaryota > Metazoa > Chordata > Actinopteri > Pleuronectiformes > Pleuronectidae > Limanda > Limanda limanda. Next base: position 2,455,063 of record NC_083647.1, read on the forward strand.
TAAAGCCAGTGACAATGTTGTCCAACCGACACAGGCACCAGATCAGAAAGCATGTGATGTGACTTATTTGTGAAAAATATGAAACTAAACTGCTCAAATAGAAGTTCAGAGTTCAATAACTCTAAAAAAAAAGCTTTCACAAATCGCTTTATGATGGAGGTGATTCCAGACTCTGGTCAAGACCCAGCCATCATCTCTGCAGTGTAATTATTGGAATAAATGGTGTTCAGTGTAAAAGATAAATAATGGAACTGAAGGTAATGGGTTTTTTAAGCAGAGTCGAGACATGGGAAAGTTGTGAGCGGGATGAAAATACAGAAGGAATGCCCAAAATGAGCACATGTATGAGAATACAGAACAGACTATTTTTTACCTAACCTCTGAAAAAGCTCTGAGTCATTTAGCTATCCCCATGGTACCATTGGAGTTTTCTGCACTGGGCCACATTATAAAGTGTGTTACAATAAAGATCAAGAGAAATCTCACTGCATGAAATGGGAAAGTGCCAGGGGTTCTGGATCGTCAACTAATATTTATAAAGCTCATAAATGTATCCCCAACTTAACTCCCTGCATCAGGCTCTGGTTTTCATGCAGCTCAGCCCTTTAAGTACGGCCTCATGGCAAATGTATTTGTCATGTCTTACAGACTTATTTAGTCCATAAAATACACATTTATTGCTTTTAAACTATTTTGTGATGTAAATGGACAAAATAATTTGCAGATCATTTCAGTATGCCTGAGGCTCCAGAGATGTGATCTGCTGCCAGTGGTGGCTGGTGGGAGGTCAGCTCCTTTCATACAGCGAGTAACAGTGTGCATCAGGGACTCCTCGCTGCTGTTTCACATAGAGTCAATGCCACTGCACTGGATTTCATGCCTGTGTCTCTTGCCGTGGCACAAAAGAATTCAACTTTTGAATACGTCATTTACATTGTAAACTTCACTAAAGTGAAGTTAAAACTACCGTATTCCCTGGTAAATTGAAAAGGAACTGAATTTACGTTGCACTTTTATAATCTTAGCAACCGGTTATTCACCTTTTTCACCAAGTCATTTCCCTGGGTCCACATGGAGCCAATGCATGTTCTGTAGGCAGTTCTTTGTGTTTCAACAACCAAACAACTTGCTCTTTGTCAGAACAACTTGTTTCAGGGTGGCCCCAAGCCTCAGTCAGAGGCTTGGGGCGGGATTATCGTGACCATCAAGACCAACCAAAACTTTATTGCAATTGAGATCAGGGGCCCGTTTCACAAAGCAGGTTCAACAAACTCTGAGTTAAAACCTTAACTCTGGGTTGAGCAACTCTGAGCTGTCAAACTCTAAGTTTTCGGTTTCAGAACAGGTGATAACACTTAGTTCAATCAACTCAGAGTCAAGGTAACCCTGAGTGAAGCTTGTGCATGAGGATATAAAAAGCCTTCATCAATGGAACACAGATAACATGATTCACCATGGCAACAAGTGGTAAACAGCCTCGATCCTCCTACTTCTCCCCAGTGGAGTTGGAAATATTAATGACTGCGTATGCAGAAAGTGAGCATATATTTTTAAAAAGAAGCAATACTGTGGCAGCAGCAAAAGCGCGGGATCTTGCGTGGCAGGAAATTGCTGACCGAGTCAATGCGTCAGTATTAATTTGAGAAAAAAAAGAAATGTTTTGTCTTGAATGTTCCACTTATTCAACAATTATATTCCATATGTGTGTCTGTGAGCACAGGTGCAACCCAACAGGCACCAAACGGACTTGGCAGCAGCTAAAGATGAAATATAAAGAAAGTTGTGTTTTCTGTATGTATTTAAATTTGACCTCCATTATAGCCAACAGAAAAAAGGCTGAGGCCCGCAAAACAGGTGGCGGTCCACCACCACCACCTCTCACAGAGGCTGAAAAGATGGCCCTCAGTCAGAACAGTGGACGACCCATTGCTGAGGGCATCTCTGGGGGGAGTTCATCGGACCCACCCACGCCCCAGGTCACAGGGGCCTACATAAGAGGTAAGTTATTCAAATGAATGGCATGTACGTTAATCCTTTTTCTAGTGTTCGCTCAGTAATGGCCACCCATTCATCTTAGACACAACTTAGTTGGCACACTGATTTTTCTTGTAGCAGTAAGCTACAGTTCTTTGCAATTGGCTGCTTTTGCTTTCAGATATCAATCTATTTTAAGGTGACTCAGAGTTTGAAAAATTGTGTTTAAATTAGGTGGGGCACTTTTCTGGGTAATCATCAACTGTCCAATCTTCATTTTCTACCAGTTACTGATGGTGTAATCTGTCTCGTTGAGCCTTCTGCCATAACAGACCTCCATGCTGTTGTAAGTACTCTTAATATTCCACAGATTTTTCATAATTGGTAGAATATAACACACACATTCTGTTTCATTACAGGAGGATGATGAAGAAACCTTATCAGCTGCCACAGAGAGGGAAGATGCAGAGAGGCCTGCTGAAGTATACACCTTTTTTTTTTTTTAAATAACTTTGGCTCAGTTAATAGTGTTGTTCCACAATACAACTTGCAACTTCTTTCTCTCTAACAGAGCCATGCTGGAAATTACAATGGGGAAGAAGGTCCATCAACCTCCACAGCACAGCTTACCTCAGTAAGATGTTGTTCAGCATTGACCCACAACTTACAATGACACTAAATAGACATGGCACTGAAATTCAATGTCATTTATGTTCCTATAGCTCCCTGTGAAACAACTTTACAAGGTATATTTAGAATCTCAAATAAACAAATCACACCTAGAAATGGAGCAAATAAGGCTGCAGATCACCAAAACAGAAAAGGAAATACAACTGCTGGACCATCAGTTAAAGGTGGGTGACGTGCCCACAGGTGGATGTTTTTTAATTGTTTCAACAACAAAGGATTAACAACTGTACAAAATTTTTCCTTCTAGGAAATAAAGAAGACCTCATAAAATGAGATGCATATTGTCGTTCTTGAACATTGGGGAGGTGATGGGTCAGTTAGAAATGATTGACACATATCATGTCTCTAACAGCTCTTCCATCTCGTGTATCAGCAGGGGGGGTATGATTAATACCTGGATCACAGGGGGAAAGAGTAGGACATTGTTCTCCTCTAATAGTGGCAATGTTGTGGAGAACCACACATGCCACTATAATGTCACAAGCTCTCTCTGGGGTGACCCTGAGCCTACGGAGGCACTGGAACCGGGCCTTGAGTATCCCGATGGTCATCTCCACTCTGGCTCGTGTCCTGCAGTGAGCCAAGTTGTAGTGTCGCTGTGGGCCAGGCTCAGGGTCAGGGTAAGGGGTCAGCAGATAGCGCTGGCAGGGGTACCCTCTGTCTCCGAGTAGGTAACCATCAAACTCTACTATGATAATACAAGATACAGTTTGTTTCAGTTGCAATAGGAGGAAACAAAATATTTGATCATAGGATATAACTATATACTGTATATAAATTATATATATAAACTCACCACCGGCAAATCTGGCACTCAGTGTCGACTCACGAAACATTCGTGAGTCATGCACAGACCCAGGCCACTTCGCTTCCACATTGTTAATCATGTGGGCTCCATCACATATGATCTTCACAGTGGAGAACAGTAATTAGCTGTATGGTGTAGTGTATTTAATTTGGAATGTTAAAGGCTACTATTTAGGCCTACCTGCACATTAATGCTGTGGACAGATTTCCTATTCACATAATCTCCTTCATTTATTGAAGGAGCGATGATAGGAATGTGAGTGCCATCTATGCAGCCAATCACACCTGGAAACCCTAAAATATATCAAATTGACTGATTAGTGCTTCAAGTCTCAAAGCTTTATGACATAAATGAATTACTGCTTAGACTGATACCTGCAATTCTGTGGAACTCTTCTTTGAGAAGTCTGGTGGGTCTGTGACTTGGGAACACTACAAACGTGCATAGTAGCCGTTTCAGTGCAAGTGTCACATTTCGGACAGCTCGACAGACAGTTGCCTTGGACACATGCTCTGCATCACCGACGTTATACAAAAAACTGCCGTTGGCAAAAAAACGAAGTGCAATACAAAGAATTTGCTCAGAACTGAGAGCATGTCCACGATGCGTCATGTGAGCGATGTGAGGGCTGAGAATATCGTTTATATAAATTATAGATGATGCAGAGAAACGGAAACGCTCAAACAGATACTCATCAGGGAATGATAAAACATCCAATCGGGGTCTAATAATCCTCTCCCGGTGGAGATGTCTGCGGAGTATCTGCGCCTCGACATCAACTGGCTCTTCAATAAAAGGACACGCCATGTCTGCCACTGCCTTCAGTCTGCAGGCTTCAACTTAAGAGCAGGAGAAACTCGGGGTTAGTTGAAGAAAACCTGCCAGCGAGCAGGTTAGGTTCACGGAGTATGTTGCCAGGGTAACTGACTCAGAGTAAAGCTGAACTGGCTTTGTGAAACTGAAAAACCAGAGTTTCCCTCATCTCAGGGTTAACTAACTCAGAGTTTTCACTAAACCTGCTTTGTGAAACGGGCCCCTGATCTCACTTTACTGCTCTGTGTGCAAAACATGACATTTGTGTTGGTGAAGAGAAAAACATGTTGTTTTTATCCAGTCTGAGTTTACAGATGTTTCTGATGACACAGTGGGTGTGTGAGTGTGTGTGTGTGTGTGTGTGTGTGAGAGTGTGTGTGTCGGTATTAGTCTGTGTGTTAGCACGAGAGAGAGAGAAAGAGAGTGAGCTGAGTCAGTAGGAGCTGAATAGGTGAATGAATGCACAGCTATGAAGAAAGATTTTAAAAATTTAAGAAAAGCATTATTCATTATGTAGTAATCAGCGTTGATATTGTGGCGATGATTACAAATAAATGAATGTTTAAACTGTAGCAGGTCAGTCTGTGCACGTCTGATTGTCAGTGCAGGAGAGAGAGAGAGAGAGAGAGAGAGAGAGAGAGAGAGAGAGAGAGAGAGAGAGAGAGAGAGAGAGAGAGAGAGAGAGAGAGAAGGTAGTCGCCAATCGCTCTTTGTGAACTCTGTGGCTCATTCCATCCTGCTGTAAACTAGTGTGAACTTGGCTTTACACTACAAATCACACTTACTCATAAACCCAATCATTCACACAGCCCTTCTATATGCCAAAATGTTCTATCACACATCATTCACCCTCTGATCGTCTTTTGCTGATTTAGTCGGCTCACTGGATGGTTCTTTACTCGCTCCAGACTGTTTTGTTTAAAATTCTCAGGAAATGAGAAGTTAAAAAACATTTCTCAAGCCAGCCCGTCTGACACCAACAATCCTGTCATAATCTATTCATGGTTCTGATGTTGCTTGTAATTAGCGACTCCGCCTCTTCCACATGAACATGCTTGTAGCTGAATAAGAAAACACAGAGTTAAATGAACTGAGACAGATGACAACCAGCTTTATAATAAAATGGAAGATTCAGTGAAACAAGATAATGAACAGATATTCTGAATATGTTGAACTTGTCTTGTGGTACAATAGGCTGGTGTTTCCCAAAAAGCACCTGTGTCTTTGTGCTGCTGGATAGTAACAGTTTTCATGCTCATAGGAAATAACCATAATGTAATTATATCACTCAGTATTTTTCCCACAAAGTAAAGTTGGTGGTGGAAAAACTTTCCTATTAATTATTCATTTTTCCAACTGTCCTCCTTTGGTACTATACAAACATTAAATGGAAAAACTAATCTTTTACCCAAACAGAAAAATAGTTTGAATCTTTAGCTGTTCAAATGCAAATCACAAGACAAAGGCAACACCCAAATGATATAATGGCATAGCGCATTCTGTGTTGACTCACTAAACACTTGCTCATGAATGACATGTGGTGAATTACAAGGGAGAGTGTCACTCTCAGTGTAACGGAACAGAACTTGGTGCCCAGATCCATATTTACAAGGTGCAACACCCAGCCTGTAGGGCACAACGTGTTCTGTTCTCTTCCTGCACTTCACTGTACTCACAGGGTAAATACACTTTTTTATTAGGGCCCGAGCACCAACCGGTGGAGGGCCCTATTGAAATTGAAATGTTTATTATTAGGGCCCGAGCACCTCCGGTGGGAGGCCCTATTGAAATTGATAAGATTATTATTAGGGCCCGAGCACCTCCGGTGGGAGGCCCTATTGAAATTGAAAGGATTATTCTGAGCGTAGTGAGAGGGCTTTTTGAGGGCTTTCCCATGCTCAAAAACTTTCTAAAGTTTGCAGTAAATTACACCGCGTTCCACATTATTATGCAGATTACACTTTGCTCAGATCTTCCTAAATAGTAATGCACAGCCAGTCAGTATATTTTTCAAGTCATCAACTGTTAGAGTATAATTCAAATTTTATTGAACAAACCTCCCAATGATAACAGTATTTTTTTCAAAAATAAAAAACTCAAAATGCAGTGTTCCAAATTATTATGCAGAGTCTCTTAGTTTCTGAGTTTCAAGATATTTTATAGGTTGTAAAGAACTAAAAATTGTCATTTGTTGAATTTGCAGCATTAAGAGGTCATATTTACTGAAATCAAATAAAGGTTTTAATCAAAAACATCTTAACAGGTCAAGTTACATGTCAACATAGGACCCCTTCTTTGATATCACCTTCACAATTCTTGCATCCATAGAACTTGTGAGTTCTTTGATAGTTTCTGCTTTAATGTCTTTGCAGGATGCCATAATAGCCTCCCAGAGCACCTGCTTGGATGTGAACTGCCTTCCACCCACATAGATATTTTGCTTGATGATGCTCCAAAGGTTCTCAATAGGGTTAAGGTCAGGGGAAGATGGGGGCCACACCATGAGTTTCTCTCCTTTTATGCCCATAGCAGCCAATGCCCCAGAGGTATTCTTTGCAGCATGAGATGGTGCATTGTCATGCATGAATATGATTTTGCTTTGGAAGGCACGGTTCTTCTTTTTGTACCACGGAAGAAAGTGGTCAGTCAGAAACTCTACGTACTTTGCAGGTCTCTACGTACTTTACGTACTTTACTTACTTCACCAACCATCCTCTACTCCATCCATCAGGACCATCAAGGGTTGCACGGCACTCATCGGTAAACAAAACAGTTTGGAACTTAGTCTTTAAGTAGTCCTGAGCCCACTGCAACCTTTTTTGCTTGTGAGCTTGGTTTAGAGGAACGAATAACAGGTTTAAGGACACTTGCAAACCTCTTGAGCATCCTTCATCTTGAAGTTAGAAAGACTCCAGAGGCACCAGCGGCTTCAAACACCTGTTTGCTGCTATTCAATGGCATTTTAGTGGCTGCCCTCCTAACCCTACGCATTTGTTTGGCAGAAATCTTCCTTATTTTGCCTTTGTCTGAACGAACCCGCTTGTGCTGTGAATCAGTGACAAATTTCTTCACCGTCCGATGATCACGCGCAATTCTTTTGGAAATATCCAATGTTGTGATACCTTGACCAAGGAATTGCACTATTTGCTGCTTTTCAGCAGCACAGAGATCCTTTTTCTTCCCTATTTTGCCTGAAACATGTAGCTTGCTTAATAATGTGGAACATCCTTCTTAAGTAGTTTTCCTTTGATTGGGCTCACCTGGCCGACTAATTATCACAGTTGTCTGAGATTGATTTCAATCATCCAAATAGCCCTGAGACTCAATACCATCCATGAGTTTAATTCAAAAACTAAAATATGAATGTTTTTGACCCTTATATCCAATTTGCATAATAATGTGGAACGCGGTGTAGAAAGTGGTGGAAATTGACGTATTCTGGAGTAATTTGAAATTGGCGTTGCAAAATAGCTCTACAGCGCCACCTACGGAAAGCCCCCTCAGTTAGCTTTAACCGATCCTCACGAAAATATAGACAATTGTGTATCATGACCAGACTCACAAGAAAGCCTCTTGGAGCATTATGAAAAACGCAACAGGAAGTCCGCCATTTTGGATTTAACTTCGGTGTTCAAGGTTCAATCTCCCTCAAACTACATGTGTGTCAACAGCCCCCCCCCCTGAAAGCTGTCAGATGGGTTTAAGGAATGGGCGTGGCAAAATAACTGACTAGCGCCCCCTAAAGGGCAGCCCTGGCACTATGATTGGCCTACAGCTACGAAAATCGACGGGGACATGTGTCTTTTCATGACAAAGAAATAAGTCTCTTGGATAGATATGCTAGAGTAAACAGGAAGCCCGCCATTTGGCTTTTTGAGGGCTTTCCCATGCTCAAAAAGTTTCTAAACTTTGCAGTAAGTTAGAAATGTGTGAAAATGGCCATATTCTGTAGGATTTGGAAATAGGCGTGGCAAAATAGCTCAATAGCGCCACCTACGGATAAGCCCCTCATTTAGCATTCACCGATCCTCACAAAAAAAATACCCAGTTGTGTATCGTGAAAGAAATAAGTCTCTTGGATACATATGCTAGAGTAAACAGGAAGCCCGCCATTTTGGATTTGGTGGCCATTTTGGCCATATTCAGCATATTTACTTTGACATACTTGTCGTAGGGCTTTCATCACATCAACTTAAAATTTAGATGAGTGTCTTCACAAGAAGATGGAGATCTACAGTTATTTGAACTTTAACATTTCGTCATTCCATGTAACCGTGGCCTGGCGTCAAAGTTTGATAACACGCCATCGAAACACGAGCTTCTGTATCTCAGGCATATTTGGTTCAATCAACTCCAAACTAGGCATGTAAGACAAGAGTCACGACCTGATGACATCTACAAAGACACCACGACTTAAAACCACAGCGCCACCTGCTGGCTACAGGAAGTGAAGCGTTTATCCTTGCCGCTGTGCAGAAAAACGCATGCAACGCGGAGACGAGCGCTTGCTCATCGAACGCTGTCTCCGACCGCAACAGACTTGGAACGCAAGTGTGCTCGGGCCCGTTAGTGCTACAACGTAGCCCTAGTTTATTCTTATTTTTTTAGAATGCATAATGCAATTCAGCTGTCTTTCCTGACTTCTACTTTGCTTCAAGCAATTGTTTGAGGAAGGATTAAGCCCTGTGTACCATTTAGGATTATTTAAATAAAATTTGAAATTTGTATTCAGTTTTTGTATTTGTATTCAAGTGCTTTTTTCATTTGCCACAATAGCGGGTGAAATAATGATCTGTATAATAAAATTGTTGGTCCCCTATTTTCAATATTCTATGAAAATGCTGGATAGAAAAATGGAAAATGGAAAATCTGAAAATATGAATTACTTTTATCTAATTAATGCCTTGAGTTTAGGAGGAAAGAATCCCATCACCAGGCCCATTTCACATTTGTGCAATAAATATTTAATTCATGACTAAGTGTTCCTGACTCAAATGCCTCCATACAGCTGCTGTGGTGCCATCCAAGTGTCCGTAAGCCCTGACATTTAAATTTGACCCGAAATGGTGTAATTTATTTTTTGCCTAAATCTCCTCTGATATCCTCCTCCAGAGCCGCGTTCACGTTCGCACACAGATCACACACAAGCTCCCGCCCAGGGGCATGTGTGCGGTAGCATAGAAAATGGTCCATAGTTGTCAATTCCTGTGGAGAGCTATCGCAGGTTGCTCCTTCCTGCAGCAGTAAGCCTGTACTACCAGCCCTGCTCCCTCACTGTATACATATTCTCACACATAATTTAAATCTTTACACTGAATATATTAGTTTAAATACATTCATATTTTTCTATATTTTTTATATTCCTTACACTTAAGTATTGTATGTTACTTACGACTTACTGACACCTTAGTTATCCCCTAACCCCCTGTGACGGTATATGGACTCTTTCAGGAGGTAACACTGCTAATGATTTGGATCGAGACGCATATGTTGATTGATTATCTCATCTTCCAGGAGTTGCCTTCATTCAAGAATTCAATAAAAAAAAGAAATTTATTGAAGAACAACAGTGGTTTTTGGTTTGGGAAGGGGCCAATTTAGCCTTGAGACACAGCGTTTTCAGCTACTGACATGACTCCTCTGTTTCGACATGTTAAACTGAGAAGACACAAAAGGTTGATTCACACAGGATGGTAATTGTGGTTTGCAGATTCTACGAAATCTGATGCTCAATGAAGACAACTGGAAAATGTTGCAGATAGACCTAACCCTAACCCTCCACAAGGGTTAGGACAAGGGTTAGGAAAGCGCAGTCCCATATTTAATGACATGCATGGAGGAATGTTTCAATGGACTCCAGGAAAAAGTGACATTGTCGAGTTGACTCAAACTCGACCACACGCACGATGTCTCCTCATCGTTCCAATCTTCAAATGATTTTTTTGTATCAAAATTTTAAACAATGGGGGTCTCCAAGGAACAGCCAACAATACATTTATAAGTTGTGCTTATAATACTTATACTTACTTAAAATAATTTCAGGTCAATACAGTATTGCAACTTTTTTATCAATTAAATTGGTTCTTTCCTCATATCACTGTCTGATCTATCCTGAGGATCCATAACAGAACTGAACATGGTCGAAGGCCAAGGCAAATCAAACCAATTCATTTGAGAGCGAAATGGAAACAATTACAATAAAAGTCTATGCTTCATTAGTGAGCTTTTATACTTTTAACGGATAGATATGCTGTAGATACAACTTCTCTCATTCTTCGCGGCCCACACCCAGAACTCTCCCACCTCCATGTTTACGGTCAGCCAATGTTACTGAACCCCATCTGATCCAAATAATTTTATTTTGGTTTCAAAATGCCAATAGTCAGGCTCCCTTCCATGGTCTTTGTCAAAACTAAGTAGTTTTGTGCAGTTTTCTGAACAAACATCCTAAGACCATGTATTGTCCATCACAATGTCACTGAAACCCATATTTCCATTCAAAATCATTTCACCAAGTCGGATGCACCTAATAATCATCTATTTCTCAATGCAAGGTTTTGGATGGCACCTGCATCTATTATCTGTGTTGGTAGTATGGCTCTTGCTTTACCTCTTAACCACTGCTGCAGCTTTGTTTACGTTCTATTGGCTGCTGATGCTCTTCCTACCTCTTCTGTATGAAGTCTCACAATTTGTTTTAGTAAATTCCTCACCATGCGGAGCCATATTACATTAGACACAACCCAGACCAAAGCAGTGAAGACTGCAGTGTTCACACACTCGATTATAGCCTTGTTCATTCAATGAACCTCAAATGGAAATCATAAATGTCACTGTGATCAAAAGTGGAATTACTTGGGTTGCAATGAGGTTGTTCTTTTCAGCCCAAATAAAAATTTGTTAGATCAAATACCTTAATCTTCAACATAAAAATGATCCAACTAGTGTATGATGAGAGTTTTGACTCATTCATTGTTTCAGTGATATTGCAAAGGTACAGTGAACAGTCTTTCTTGGCTGCTGCTCAATTGAAGCTTAGCTCTCATCTTGGCTCTCTTCCCTTACAGTAGCTACTGGAACCTGAGCTTATCAACACACTTCTAGACTGACACAAGTAATGAGACTGTCACTAATGGCATACAAGCTTTTCTGAGGTTGCGGCAACACGCAGGTTATTTTCAGGAGAGACTCACTTCTCACAAAGTTACACAGGTGCAGTTAGCTAATTTATTTAGTGAAGCACAGAAGAACAGCTACTGAACAATCTTAATTCATATAATTATTATGGGTGTGCTCACCTCATCATGGATTAGGGATGGAAGATAGAGCTGAGGGACAGGTCTCTAAACTTAAGAAGTCTGGCTGGGACCCAGATTGGCTTAATGTTCCCTAATCCAAGTCTTGATTGCTCCATACTTCAAATATCAAGTATACAACTACATAGAGCAGGCCTGTGCACTGAGCACAAGTCTATAATGAAGTGTAAAAAAATGATATATATATATATATGTTCAATGTTGCTCACACCACAATAGAGTCACAAAGCTAAAAGAATGTGACTACATGCGTCCCAGAAAACCAACTCCTAAAGGGTACACCTGGACCTGCACAATTGACTTAGGCCTGGACAAAACTGGGTATGTGTGCAGTGCGTGATGGCTGTGTCATTGATCTGCTGTGTCACACATGTGAGAAACGCCTGAGATGTACGGCTCACTGTTGCTGCTCCAACCTGATAACTTGGGAGGCAAAATGAAAAGCAAGAAGCTCTATGACCAACAAGTGCCGCTCAAGCATCTTGTGTGGCCCTGGCATTAGGAAGCTTTCACAGCTTGTTATGTAAAGACTTCCTGACTTTTCAGTTTAGTCAGGGCCAATTTTCTGTGTAAATATTTCTTTACACAGAAAATATTTTTTCATATTAAAAGGTCAGTGTAACCTTTACTTTTGACAACTAAAACCCAGTAACATGAGGTCATTGTGACCTTGACCTTTGAACCCTAGCAGTTCATTTTTGAGATCAAGTAATTCTCCAAATCAGTCCCATTCTCCCCTTCATGCACAGACAGGGGCAGTTAAGGGTTATGTGTCTTGTCCACAGACCCTTCGAAGTGCAGACTGGAGCAGCAGCGCCTCGTGGTGCTGGAGCATCGCCTCTACCTTCTCCAGGCGATCCATCGGCGTGTGCGCTGGGTCCATGTCTGGCCAGATTGTACTGTCACGGGTATGGTGAGGACCCAAATGCAGCACAGGCAGACGAGATCTTAATTGGTAATGAACTTTATTTGTCACTGCAGTCTTAAACAGTTCTTAACAGTGGCAGGGTGAAAAGTCTTTGTTCCCAGTGATCTTCAGCGAGATCTGGCAAGGAGTGAGTCTGGTGTTGCTGAGTGGAGGCAAGGTCCACAGCAGGAGGATTACCTAGATGCAGACAGGATCAGTGGTGAGCTGTGTAGCAGGCCGGAGCAGGTAGCAAGCAGGTAGCAAGCAGGTAGCAGGCAGATAGCAGGCAGATAGCAGGTAGCAGGCCGGAGCAGGTAGCAGGCAGGTAGCAGGCAGATAACAGGCCGGAGCAGGTAGCAGGCAGGTAGCAGGCAGATAACAGGTAGCAGGCCGGCGAGAGAAATGCTGGAGGTCAGGCATTTACGCAAGACAATCTGGCACTGAAGCAGAGACAGGAGCAGGCTTATATGCAGCCAGGGCTGTCACAGGTGTGGAGAGTTGGCCTGATGAGGGGGCGTGGCTAACAGGTAGAGTGGAGCAGAGACAGAGGAGTGGAAAAATACCAGCAGACAGGAGATGAGCAGACTGTGACAGCCGGGGGTTGAACCTACCTTCTCCTGATTGGTGAACAACCACAATTTCCACACCCAAAATCCATACAGTCTCTAATAAGTGTCTGCTGCGACTGGTGTATCAGTTCCTGTTGATATAATATCACTCCTACAGCCTACATCATGTCACGTCAATTGAAATTACATCACATCATATAATTTGGAATAGTAGCAGATTCCAGATAAAAGTGAGAAATCTAATAATACTCACTTTGTTTACCATTGACGCTTTTAAAGGCTTTGGTTTAGAATTCGTGAATTTTTTATTTATTATCAAAACAAGTCTACATTTACAAATTTAATAGGTATCAAGCAGATGTCATGCTTGATACCTCAGAAAGTCAAAAACATCAACCCTGCCAATACATCAGTGGGGTTTGCTCAGGTGAAACCAAAAATAAAGTAATTGCCTGTATTGGCGTATGTTGCTTCAGTTATTGTTGAGATTCAAATAAAAAGTTCATAAACAAAACTGATAGTATTTAAGGGTTGTTTTGTATTGTGCTTCAGGTGGCTCTGTTAAGTTTGATCTATTAACTCAATACATCTTATCGGTAACTTTTAACTGCTGTTTCATTTACTGCAAAGCCCTGTACTTAACTCTCGCCCACCACTATACCAGATGTCAGAAGGTTTATATTTAGCTCATGAGTGCATTAGTATGACACTCCCATGATTTTACTCTGCTGTGGTGACGTTTCACGCTCAGCTCGCTCTCATTGGCTGAACTTATCTATCAGATCCAATTATTGTAAATATCAGACTTGTTTGATACGATTTGAGATCAGGGAGGCTCTGACTCAATCTGTAGCATTAAGAATATTTTGTAAACCCTCAATTGAGGTTTATTGGGCAGATAATCTGCACCAGCTGACCTCCAGTCAGGAAAGCCCCCGCAATTGTCAGAAGGAGTAAATTGGGTCTTCAATCAGCCTGATTGTTCCTTAGTGTGCAGCAGCTTTTACTGAACAACAATGCTCTATACTTCGTCTGGATGATACAGGAAAGTTTTTGAGACCAATTGATTTCTCTGCTGCCCCATGTGGCCAAAAGAGGGAAACACCAACAGTTAGTTTTCCCTGTCACTAAAGCCAGACCATCCCTAGGCTTTCATAATATATTGTATTGTTATAAATAAACAAACTACATATAAATGAATACATATACAAGTCTTTTAAAGGAAATGTTTCATATATTTATTTAATGGCCAAATTCATTATCACCTACAACTTGGATTTGTTTTAGTGCAATTTATGGTCACAAGTCAATGTGAAGTACAAGTCCATTGTGAACCAGGACTTTACAGCTTTTACCAGACAGTGAGCAGAACATATACAATATACTACAATAGCCTTCTCATGCCATAACATGACAGTGATTGGGGAGTAGATTACTGAGGCTGAACTACATTACACCTTAGAACATTACCAGACAGGGTACGCTCACTGAAATAAAATAAAAAACACATAGTCTGTGACACACCTTTTCATATCTGTCCAATCTGATTGTTTAGATTGTATTTGTCCAGCTTAAGAGAGATCTGTGTCTGGTATTTTTTTTTCTTGATTTGAATCTGATGTTACCAGTACAAGAAAATATAAGGGATTAAACAAGTCTTTCACCCTCTTGGGGACATGGATGGATGTCCATGACAATCCAATCTATAAACTTAAAGCTATTGAGGTCTGGACCAAAGTAGTCTAAAACATGAAATCTATATTCTATCTATTAAGTCAAATCTCTTTCCATAATCAGTATCACTATTACGCTCCTGGAAGGAAATAGTGTCACGTAAATATTTGGAAGCATTGTTTGTGTGAACTGACCCTATAAGTCCTCATAACCAGCTTCAGAAGCGTGATAGCAAAAGTAGCTACAAAAGTACAAAAAGACATTTAATCACTCTAATGGCTTTTAATGATGCCCTGTAATGTGTTCGTTTTTGGGGGAATCCCAGACAAGACAGGCATGTTGCTTCACTGACATCATGTACAGAGCAGTGTTGTTCTGGGCAAGGCAACTGAAATATTATTTTTCCAGATATTTTTTTTCTCATAATTAACTCAATGATGATGCCATAGTGACACTGAAAAGATGGCCTGCCGTTGGTGGTGAGTTCATGACCAGAGCATGATGGGGATGGTGTTTTTTCTGCCTCATGGGGAGGCCTTTGATGTCAAAGTTCCTACAGTGCCGCCAATCTAGGATGTTGACGTGGGGAAAGACAAAGAGAGAAGTTGACTATAAGAGTAACAAGCCATATTAGTCACAAGTGCCTGGGCTAGTTTCTCACCAGGAAAAACCACATCTCTCGCCAGAATCCTCTTTTCCAATGAGTTTATCCAGAGCAACTCAAACACCCACGGGCCACAAAGCTGCTGGACTCACTGAGGCTACATTCACACACAAATTCATGCTCAGCTTTGTGGAACTAGAAATATCCTATACCTTGGAGCTGTTGAATAGACAAAAACTTATAATTTTATTTGCAAAATATTTTTGTTACAGTCCTCTGACTATTGGCTGCCTTAAGGTGGTGTCCTAGATAGTGTCAAATTAGTTGTTTGGCTTTCTTTCCATGGTTGGGTGTTATTGCTTATGTTGGCTCAATCCACCAATAATATTGTTTATTAAAACTAGCTGCCACTAACGCAGGGAAATTATGGCACGGTTTACTGATTTGCAGATGATGTGGTTCTTTAGGATTCATCAGACGGCGTCTGGGGTGAGAGTCAGCACATCTCACGCCTGGGCCACACTCAGTGCACTTGCAGCATGTAACGGCTGTGTCGCTGATCTGCTGTGTCTCCTGTGCATCTGTTGTTCCCACTGGGAGTGAGTCTGCTGTTTGCCTGCTGCGGAGCTGCTTCTGACAGCCCTATATTTTCAAAGTTATTGTTTGGCTTTGAAATTGGCCATAAATTATTTGTTTAAACAAATAAATGGATGAAGTCAACTGATACACTCAAATACTTTTACTTTGAAACGAATAAATCTCACATAGCCCGTGTGTCTGTTCTGTTCTTAGTAAAGTTTTTAATCCTGAAAACCCAGCTACAAACATTCAACATCTTTAGTAGGACTTAACTAAAGCTTAAACAAATTCCCATCGTCACCGTGACTGTTTGATTGTGTTTTGGACTTATTAACAAGCAGCTTCCTATAATAGAACTGATCTATCACACAGGCATGTGATCAATATACGTCCTGGACACTTTCCACTGGAAGTTTTCTGGGCAAGTCCAACTAACAGGAGAACCTGACACACCAGGGAAATGATATGTTCTTTTTGAATGTGCTGTTGCTAAGCAAAGGGAAGACTGGACTATTTATGTTAACCTCCTGCCACCATGTCCTAACTCAGGATAAGTGAACAAATTGATGGATGCCTTATTGTCATAGCAACATAGAAAGATGAGGTGTGAATATTCAAGATTCTTAATTGCATTAGTCTGCTAAAGTCTAAATTTGATTATTATTATTATCACCTTCTCACAGTCTTAAAGTGCTCGGAGGGTAAAGAGATGAACAACAGCCCACAGAGAGTCTAGAAGCATACCTCTTTGACAGGAACAATAAGTGAATCCACAAAAGACAGATCTCCCCATTTTGTACCAAGATCAAGGGACTTAAGGGTAACAAGCATTACCTAAAT
The DNA here is from genome assembly GCF_963576545.1 of Limanda limanda. NCBI lineage: Eukaryota > Metazoa > Chordata > Actinopteri > Pleuronectiformes > Pleuronectidae > Limanda > Limanda limanda. The sequence goes on from NC_083647.1 coordinate 2,471,837, forward strand.
ATGACCAATTAATTTTAAAAGCTTTGCCATAATGTCCTCACTTAATTAAGTAAAACAGTTTCACAGGGGATTTCTAGTTGTTTTGAAAGGATGCAAAGGAATGTCGTCCTGTTAATAAATGGTAAATGGATTTGTATTTATATAGCGCTTTTCTAGTCTGATGAAGACCACTCAAAGCGCTTTACAGTACAGTTTCACATTCACCCGTCACTCACACATTCATACAGTGCATCTACTTGCAGCACTTTGTTATTCTATGGGGGGCTATTGAGGGTTCAGCATCTTGCTCAAGGACACTTCGGCATGCAGATGGTTCAGACTGGGATCGAACCGCCGACCTTGAGGTTGGAGGACGACCACTCTACCCCTCAGCCACAGCCGCCCATAATAGGTAAAGGGCAGTTATAAACTTATTTTGTTTTCATTCGGAGGACTTGTTGAGCCAACATGGATGTTCTACAGTGGCAGAAATTTCCAATGTTAATCAGGGCTTGAGAATGCTATATTCTTACAAAGAGCTTTTCAGCCAGTACATTCATAGGAGTGGGGGATGGAGCCATAGTATCGATAACCCACTGACACACTCCGAGACCAACTGTCAGTCAGTCTCAGATGTCAATCATGATGTTTCAGCTCATCAAAACCAAACTTCTCAGAACTTTGAACACTTGAACATACATTTGATTACAACCAGATTCAAAGGACAGAAATTATTTGAAGTTTACTTTGACTTTTTAATATGGTCCAATTCACTGACATAGAGAAGGCCGTGTTAATGACTTACACTGCAGCTAGCCATCGGGTACGATCAAAATGCATTGGCTTCTCTTTTGTAGAGTAGTCATGTCGGCCATCTGTATATACAGCCTATGGTCCAAACACACATGATCAGAGTGGAAAATACAGCATACATTTTTTAACAGAGCTACGCTGAAGAGCATAAAATGTTGGGCATTGTCTGGAGTGGTGGTGGAGAATCACAAGCAAAACTAGAATCTCCTTGCCTCCGCCAACCGGTGCATATTTCTACATACTTTACATACCCAAAAACATGACATATTAAAATACGTACACATAATGCCTCCGGGAACTGGCTGACACTGGGGCAGAGGCATCATGTTTTAATATTTCCAAACAGATATCTGTTCAGACCGTGCGCTGACAAAGGACATGACTAACAGCAGATAGATACCTTTAAAACACAGGTAGACACACATTTCATATCTGTCTCATAATCAGTTCAGACCAACCAAAATAAAACTGCTGCAATGATATATTAGTAAGTGATAAATTAACCTATAATTACAGTAGAATTGGTGGATTATTTTTATTACATACATGGTGTGGAAATACATGTCTGGCCCAATAAGATGTTTCAGGAAAACATTAAAAAAAGGCCCCATGGGCTTGAACTACCAGGAACTGCCCGGCATGTCTTCACAGTCCCTTGTATGTACACGTAAAAGGATTTGAAACAATGCACACAGGGGTGGGGGGTATTCTCATTTCTCTGAGAGAAAGCTTTCTTTGAGCATTATTGAAAAAAAAGGTGAGTGACCCCAAACAAGAGAGGAAAGAAAGCCACTACAGTACTGGATGATCTCGCTATCTGTGATACTGTATAAGCACATGCACACGTCAAAAAAGAACTTAATAACAAACAGTATGTGTGGCTTATTTGCTCTGCCGCTTGTTTGCTGACTCTGCCTTTCCTCCTGTGCGGCCCTCAGCTCACATTCCCCTCCAGCCGGGAATCATCCTGTGCTGCACAGAGACCTGCCAAAGGAGCCTTGCCCCAGTCCTCTTTCCACAGTAGTCTGAACATTTACTGTTCCCTGGGCTGGAGGGAGAGATCACAGGGTGAGAGGTTCATGCATCATACATGCTGTAACAGGAGGATTCCTTCTGGAGGTGGCTGAAGGCTTCCTGTAGCCTGAGAGACGGTGCTGCAAGGTATCAGAGAGTTCAGCAAGAGGAGATAGGCCTCTCAACATTGAAGTGTTTTCTCTGAAAACCTTTGAGACACTCGAGATAAGTTTTCACCCTGAGATGCATCACAATGTCTTCCCTGTGCTTCTCCCTCCTCAGCTCAGCGAGCAGTGGCTACAGGGAACTCCACGACCTGAGGAGATGGTGGGTGGTGGACAGTGAAGGCACAGTAATGTGCAGGAAAAGCATCCCCAGAATCCTTTGGCAGCTGCCAAAGTTAACATACACCAGGGGATTTGGTATCAAAGTTTCCAATATTTGGCTCCACAAACACAATAGCCTCTACAAAAACACAAGCAGAGGAGTTCCCTGCTGGCTATTCAAATAGAAAATGTTTAATTATGAACATTTGGGAAATCAAACTGCTATGCTTTGGGTACTTTGCACCAGACTACCTCCTGTGCTTGAAAGCATAGCTCAAAGTCTTTAACCAACATCCAAACTCTACTCGGTTTCACCATTGTCATCCCGCTCCGTAGGGTAGTGTTTCCTCATTTCAACTTCATTTATGTAGTGCAGATGAAGCAGAGACTGTTGGAAGAGCAGCAGTGTATAATTACAGGATTTACAGTCATGAAAAAGGAAAGATGATATGAAGCTATTTGCTCACTGATGACAGTTTTGATCCTCTAAAAGTTAAGACGGTCCCCGTACCAATATTATAGTCATACTTCTTAATGGGGTTAAATCTGTCTGTTTACAAAAAGGCAAGAAAATGTGACATTCCCAACCAGTCAACATAAAGTGCAACAAAAATAGATAAAACAAATGTTACAGCCTGTAGTGCTGTAATAATGGTTTCCTCTAAAGTTTAAATTAAAGTTAGTTCCGTCAGACAACTCAGTTTGTTGTCTAGGCTCTGACTTCACCACTTCCCCAGATAAGATTACATTAATATGAAAGTGAGTGATGAGCATAAATCTAGATTTTTAATCTATTAAAGATCATAGTTTAAGGCAGCAGCTCCATAGCTCTGGAAACTAAAATCAATTTTAGAGTTGATTTTTGATGCTAATAATATTTCTTTCTGTTTGACATTCTGTTGTTAATATCACATTTACATCTTTGGGCTGGAGTTCACTCACATTCCCTCAGACCATTTTAAAGTGGATTTGTTTTTGTTCCTCTCTCTCTCTGTGTCAGGTGCATGAAGTCAGACATTTTTACTGATCCTCAGTCAGTGTCTGTTACATACAGTATCTGTTAGTCCATCCGAACACTTGGTTCAGTCTCCTCCAGGTGCAGAGTAAATTCTGATCCTTTACATTGACACTTTATGTATACACAGATTAATCACTAGTTTGGCAATGTGGATTAACATAATTAATCATAATGTTGAAGTGCTGAGAAAGAAAGAAGGCTTGTGTGGTGTCAGGCATCCCTGTAATGATTTAAGACAGAGTATATAAATGAGCCCATTTAGAAATCTTAGAAAGTAATTTATTTGAAATACCATCTACAAACTTGAAACATGATATATAAAACCATTTTGGAATTCAATTGCCCTGTAACTTTTCTTCATTATCTTCTTGATCAAGTGTGTCCATTTTCAGTTTCTACAGGAGGTCCAGGCTGATTGTGTGAATTGCCCCTAAAACCACATAGGGTGATCTTTTAGTAAACTGAAGTCATTAGGTGAAACTTAACTCGGTCATGAACAGGACAATGAGAGGAAGTCATTGTACACCTCAAAATGGTGAATGGAATGTGAGTGTGTAAGGGGGTAGTTAACTGCTATTTGTAAACAGCAATGAATAATTAAAATAGGTTTGTATTATCATCAGCATTTAACACCAAACCATTTTACATGGTAATATAGCTTGAATGGAATTTGAGAATATGTCAAATTTGATGTTGATAATTGATAACAATGACAACTTTTTACGAAATAGAATTTGCTAAAATTACCAAATTATCAAATCATACCGCTCTTAAAAGAAAATGTTTTCGATTTGGAAACAGTCAGAGCTCTTGAAATTATGAATGTCATTCATCTCCACATTCTTTTCTTGAACCTTAAACCTTTTTGATACGAGTTCTCAAGAGCAGGTTGGCCGTGTCTTGTCCTGCCATCCAAACAGCTCCAGCACAGCAGCCACAGGTGGCTTCTGCTGCCCTGCAGCTCCAAACCCTCTTCAGCCAAACACAACAGCACTCAGACCCATGAGGCCCATGTCAAATAGCTTCTTTAGTGAGTGCACCAAGGTCTGACGGATCATTTTCTTCTTTTCATCTGAAGCTCTTGGTGTTGAGAGTTTGGCTACGCCAGCACGAGCACATTCCCTTCTCCTACAGCAGAACGGCACATTGTCACGTGAATAAAACAGAGAGTGATGGTCCTTACTTAAGTTGACAGTTTATTAAGCATACACTTTGGGTCAAGTTACAGAATTGAAGGCACTTTTATTGCATATATTTTGGGCTTGGGCTGGATCAAGTGTAATTTATAAAGACGTGTTTTGGCAAGTACATAATGTCCAGTGGGAAGAGATTGCATTACTGAACTGATTAGCCTGTTCAACTAACAATGTGTCATGCATAAAGTGAAGCAAAGAAAATCTCCAACATACCAGTTAGGTTGAGTTGGGTTAGGACACATCTTTGGGCCTGGCTGCAGGTTTTAGGCCCCATGCAGAGTTATAGTTGACAACCGCAATGTCAGGCAGAATGCTGGGACATGCATTATTGCATGTAACACACACATGCTGCCTTCGGCTAAAGCCCTTGTGATGAGGTACACTGTAGGACATGATTTCATCCATGACATAGGATAGAGGACAACGGCCTTTTGCATAGAAGACATCATGAATGAACCCTCAATGACTTGGGGAGATGACAAAATCTGGATCAAAGGACTCCATGCAACTTTACATGTGCAGAAATCTGAGTTTGAACTTTCTGGCTGTTGGTGTGACCACACGTTTGTCCACATGTGTGTGTAGGTTCAAATACATTGAAAACCTAGTGTGGAGCTACTTGGGCGTCTGCTTCCTGTTGTGGAGCATGTCCATCCTACTCAGAATTTTTCCATCTTTTTTCCAAGATCCATCCTTTTCTCTATACATTCAACACTCATATGGATCATCCACACTGGAAGTGGCAATGATAAGAGTGTTCCTGCAGGATCCTCCATAGACCAGAGCACAATGAGGCATAGTTCTCCTTTTCTTGGATAGTTTCCCCTTCTCTGTGTTACTGACAATATAGATTAAAGAATTTGGCTGGCAGTGAGCCCATGAGAGTTTTGTAGAAGTTTGACAGTGTTTCTGCGAAAGGAAAGAGATCCATAACTGGAGCAGAATTTGTCTTGGTAGGTCATGCAGATACAAAGAGATCATGACAACATGGCAAACATAAAAAATAACACACTGATGACATAGAGCACAGATGACAACAATGGAATATTCCATCAGTTTAACATAATTACTCGTTCCTGCACTGTACTATACTGTGATATTTCACTGTTGTTGATGGGACTTGTGGCCTGAGCAAACAGCTAATAGTGTGTGGCATGTGAATATATCTCCATCACTAGACTTTGATCTACAGTATACAGTGTCAAGCCCCACCTTCAGCTCCATCCCCAACAGGCCAAAGCTAAACTATTCACTCTGTCCACGGTTTCCTACGAATGGGAGTTGGCTAAGTGTGCAGAGTTCTTTTCATCTCCTTCAGTAAACAGAAAGCAGCTCAGAGGACAAATTAAGCTGGAGAGGAGAAAATGGATCACAGCGGCTGAGCACCCAGATTTGAGCTGGATGACAGGATTTGTACCTGAAGTTAACTTTAAGCCTTTTCAAGTACCTCTAAACATTTGGATGTAGTGTTTGGAGCTTAAGGCTTTGGCAGGTGTGCAACATGACTTCAGTTAGCCAAGATGTACTGTAGCTCAATGTTGGTTTGCTGTACAACCTTTTATTTCAGGGTCTGAATTTGAATCTAAAAATTGTCCTCTGTATGAGCACAGTGGACTGAATATTCTGTGTGAAACTTAACATTTAGAAATTATTTCAGAGTTTACATTACTATAGTCTGAACTAGTCAACAACATTTCATACATTCTATCAAGCTAGTAGTTTCATAGACGTCTAAACACAAACCTAATGATGGACCTACAAATAGCTGGTGCAAGCCCGGCCTGGAGAGTGAGCGGTACTTGGGATGGTGGGGAAGGAGGTGGTATCTTGGCACAGGAACTGTTATTGCATGTCTGCAGGTGTTTGGTAATTGGATTAATGCAGGAGCAAAATGAGGAATGTGCTTCCTCCACAGGCTGTGAATCCCCGAGGACAGACACGTTTGTTTCATACAAGCGGGCAAGGGAATGCATGATGACAAGAGTTATCTTCTCCAGAACTCACCCACGCATGCAGCACCTTCTGTAACTCCACGATTTTTTTTGGTTTCTTCCAATGTGAGAGTGAAAAAGGAAAACCCTTGGCCCGCTGCTGTGCTTGCCCTCGAGAGTAGGAGTTTATCTAAAAGCCTAAACATAACAAGAGCAGCGGAGATGAAGGATGATGATGAAGGGCCTCTTCAAGGTTTGATCCCTCTCCAAGAGCAACTTGGGTAACCTTAGCCAAACAACCCCCTCTCATGTTCTTGTATGTTCCTTAATCCTTCCACCCGGCGTGTTTGGAAGAAACCAGCACTTTGTTGGGCTTTAGACAAAACAATTGTCATGGCGATGTTATAAAAAGCAGCATGGCAGGGTGTCCCGTGAAATTGTTGGCTTAGATAGGTTGAAGACAGTGGAGCTGGTTGAGATAAGGCAAGCCAAGACTGATGTTTTATGTAGAGAAACCTACAGTTTTATTGTTGGCTTCAAACACTTTGGAATACTTTATGGTGTGCCATCTTTAGATATCAACTTATGCACATCCCCTGTAGACAACACTTCACTAAAAAGGTAACATAGGGCATTCTACAGTAATCTGGTTTCCCCAAAAAAACAAGAAACACAGATGCTGGGAATAAGGTTACAAACTGAAAAGAGGATGGTCAAACTCATGGTGGTGGTCTGGCTATTCCTCCTCCTATCGATGTTGCCATGATTTGATAGTTTAAATCTCCTTTAACAAACTTTGCAGGAAGAAAGAAAGAAGAAGCAGCCTGATGTGGCAAATAAGAATGTTCATAATCCACTATTAAATAATAAACAGGATTTTGACTTATTCATACCATCAGTTATACTGTTCAAAATATTTTAATCACAACACTCCAGCAAGGTGCTATCTTGGCCTTCCTGGGACACCGTACCATCTGAGCAGGTCTCCTCCACCACAGGTTCCACAGTTAACAGACTGTCACTAAACCTATTGATTATTGTGATTACCTACTAGAAATGCACACTCTATGCTATACTCTCCTGTGAACCAAGATGACAAGAGGGGACAGGTGATTAATTTAGTTCTGTCTGCTTTACAGATGCCTTGATGGCCCACTGGGACCACCGACATCTTGGGAAAACTAAAATAATGGGAAACTGTGTAGGCCTTTTGGTCTGTTTTATTCAGATTTACTCCATTCACTGCAGCGCTGCAGGTGTGTGATGGTGGCGCACGGCACCTGGTCACTCCTATTAAATGCTCCCCTGTTTGAAGTGTCTTGTCAACAGTTTAACAGACGTCTATTGTATTATTAGGTCTGTGGAGGAAATGCTTTTCAGGCCACAGTGTATTGTTGTGTTGACAGATGAAGTCTGGGACAAACTGGCAGCAAGCCAAGGTGAGGACTCTGTTTGCTGCCATGTAATCACATAACAAGGGTCAATTAGAGGAACTAAACTAGGAGTGAATTTTAGGCTATTTTGTCCTTATGTTCCAACATGTCCTCTTATTCATTATATGCTGGGACTGACATTTAGATTCCCAGAGAAGACATCAACTATCGCCACCAACATCCTTATTGCTGAAAACCCTACAATGCTGTCATCCAGCACCAGTACCACTGCCCCATGAATCCATCTATTTGAAGTCCTCAGGTACCCAACACATCCTCCCCCAACAGCTGAGCATGGATGTCAGGAGAACTAGAGATACTTTCCAGTGACCTTGTGACCTTGTGACCAGCAGACCATTAAGACCAAAGCCTGGAGTGGCTTTGAGAAGACCCTTTCCTAGGAGCTCCCCTGGAAACGGTGACCTGTTTACCATGGTGAACTATTACATCCAGGGTGGAACTGGTATGTACCTCTTAAGGAAAGCCGCAGCTGAGATCATTGTGAAAACATTCACCCAGAGCAATCCTCTCAGATGAGCTGACTATCTCCTGTTGAACCGCAGTTGGGCTCTTATATCCTCTAGGCCACCTGGGACAAATGGAAACTAAACAAATCAAGACACACAAACAACTTCAGGAATGTGGATACAATTATGAACTCTTTTGCAATATGTGAACTACATTAAAAAATAAATAAATGAAGCACCTTTGGCTAATATCATTTGGTGTGTGTCTGATTTGCTCACTGGTTTGGGGTTAATTTGTTTAAATGGGTCATGAATTAGGTTTGATTTGTACAAAACATACTCAAATAATAATATTGAACATTGTCAGACTCTGAATTTGCCTGGCGCCCCCACTCTAAGGCAGACTGCACTGTGCATGTTTCACCTTGGTGACATGCTTCCCATATGTTAACTTGACACTTGACTATTATCAAGTCATTGTTATTCATTTCTTGAAGTATAACATTTATCAAACTAACATTTGTGTTGGAAGTGGACCATATATGTCCTGAAGTGTCAGCTTCAGTTCCAGCCGCATGTTTGGATTAATCAAGTGTTCTTTCCCCCACGGAAGCATTTTGGTCATTTGAGACAAAGCAAATATACCCCATCTTTGATTGGACAGTAAGAGAAGCTCATTCCAAATACTCACCCAAAAATTCTGCTGTGATAAGTGTAATCGTCTGATTCAAGTTTAATCATCTCGTTTTCATGGAGAGTGAATCTTTAGACCTTCTGTTCAGTCCATGACGGTTGTGAAATGCAAAGGAACTTTATCCCCCATCATCAAAAAAATGAAATGTTGGCACAATCTGTGGTGTGAGCATGAAGACAAAAACATTCAAAGTATGAACAGAAAAGATAACTCCATGGCACAATTCAATACACGGGAGGGAGAGCTGCTACCATTCCAGAATACACAGTCTGACACTGTTTCTAGTCATATTTTAAGGGTTTGTTAATGGTCTAAAAAATGTTTGCAGGTTTAAAACACAACACTGTAACTCTAAACACAGAAGGAACTTTTACATCTGGAGTTATTTTTATATCTTAAGATAGTATACCCCCTTAACCTGTGCGTGCATTCTCAGAACAGACAAATGTAATGGGATCCCTGGACCTCCACCCTTACCTTCCCCACTGATCATTTTGTATTCTAATCTTGTTAAGTAGCCTGGTTAGAGCTGAAAAACTCAAATGTCATGTAATCAAGTGGAAAAACCCACTTTTCTCAGGTTGGAGACCGAATCCTTTACCATGAATATCGGGAACTTGTTTTCCAATTGGAAGACATCAGATGAAGTGATATACATAACTGAACACACCCACACGCATTTTAGAGTCACTATAATATTCAACCTGCAGCACAAAGAGGAAACACAAACTTCACAGAGACAAGCCTATCTATGCTAAACACTGCACAACTGTTCCACATCTGTACGACGTGGGGCAGAATTTTTTTTAAAGTTGAATCAAACTGTGTCTCTAAAACTGGTGAATACATTGTGCTGCCAGCCATGAGAAAAGGAAGAGGAATACTAACCTTCTTGTGTCGGTTTTACAATGATAACTATTTGAAAACAGCCTGTGGCACAGATGTTCAGATGTTTTGATTTTCACACGTAGTCAACGTAAGCCATTTTCAGACATGAACTCTGGAAAATGTCTGCACAATGGGGTTCGGCCTTTGATGAGGTTATGGACTCATCATGGTTCAAACAAATGTTTTGCTGAGTGACAGAAATTGCTCCAATGTGACTTGCTTTGTTCCTCCAGTCAAACATCTACCCCAAGGATATGTGCAGTCTAACGGGTTATCATTTTATGAGAATGATCCATGTCCAGATGAGTATTTCGGGCCACAGAAACAATCTCCTTCTAACCCTAACCATTCACATACACTGAGCATGTGTGTGTAGGTGTAAACAGGAAGCAGATTGTCTTCCTGCAGTTGTTTGCTTGGTTGCTGGAAATACTACAAATGAGCAATGGTGAAAAGTTCCATTCAGTTCATTAAATTGTATTTGTATAGCCCAAAATTATTACATACATTATCACATCAGGTCGAGTCGTGACTGACTAGAACCACGAAGTGAATGTGGGTGTCTCCATTATCGTTTCCACAAGTGTCTGTTTATGCGTGTCAACTAAATCATAAACCCGGAGGTTTCAAAGTAAAACAGGGCCAGCAGCATCCCCAAAAGTCTTTGCTGGGTGCACAAAAAGGAGAAGTGTAAATGCCAGGCATTGATTTATTTAAAAGTTTTGTGTGTTCATTATAGTGCGCTAGTTGTTTGTGAAAAATTAACAAGAAGAGCATTTCAGATGCTGCGTGCTTACATTCTCAAAGCTGATTGGCTTTCTGACATCCTGTCACACAAATCTTTTGCTCAAATTCAAATAATAGATAAGATTAGATGAGATGGAATTATCCTAGATTAATTTCAAAGTGGGGAAATTTGCAACGTTACAGCAGCAAGGGGGCAAAAATATAAATGGAATAGAAACCTTATATATACAGTGTAAAATGAATATGCACAATAGAACATATGTACAGTTAAATGGACTCCACATAATCGATTGAATTTCACAGACAGAAATTAATATTGCACAGTTAAAAAGTGCAAAAGTCAATAGAAGGTGCGTATAGTTTTGCTGGGAGCTGAGCTGGTTGTACAGTCTTACTGCTGTACGAAGGAACGACCTGCAATACCTCACCTTCAAACACTTAGTGGATATTTCAACTTGAGTGGGTGAGACAAATTACTTAATGCAATGAGTTTACATACAAATTGAGAGACACAAATTTCTCAGCGCCTCAAAATTATGGGCTGTGATAGAGGCAAAGAGTTTAAGAATTATCATCACTCAGTGCAGGTGACGTTTGGGCTGATCGTAGCATTAGACTGTTATCATTATTTAGGCAATGAGTTACAGTTTAATTAAGACATTATCAGTATCCTTTTTTCCCAAATTCATCCAGATATTCTTTACAATGAGAAAGTATCAGACTGTTTTCTTCAAAGACCTGCAGTACATTCAAGTTCACCAAGCTTTACCTGCTCATCTTCACACAGTATCAAGGCTGTAGTAAGATTACTTACAGTGTTTTTAAAGATTACCCAGCGGTGTTATTAGTGCATTAGTTATGTACACAGACATTTCAAATGAGGTGGCTCGATGCTTTTCAAGAAAAACACAGCTCCAGGAGTGTGTGGTGGTGACAGACAAATAATCGCCAACAAACGGCATGCACACATACGTGCAGCTGCTGCTTTCAGCGGGTGGTGCTGGAGGTAAAGGCGCTGCTTTGCGCACATCTCCACACTCTACAGCAGGGATATGATCATTCATCTCCCAGTGTATTCACTCCTAATCCCCTCTGATCCTCCAGCCTCTCTGCTACACTGAGCCACACAACCCCAAGCACTGCCTGTGGTCCCCTTCTTCAGTGACACATGTAGCAATTTATCAGGAATCTGCTTCTATCAACACTTCAACAACCTCCTGTTGTCAGACAAGACCAATTGTCTCATATTATTCACTCACCTCAATCCTGGAACATGTTTAATTAAGAATCGATATAGTTTTGTAATTGCTGATTCGAATAGAGTATTATTGCTGAATAAAACGGTGTACATGGACACATTTTTGCATCAGTTCCAGTTTGAAGGGGAAGTTTATAGCACATGACGATGGCGAGGATGCCGGGGTGATGTCATCATGGTTTGGGTTTAGCCTGGACTGGGACACTTAATATTTTTACATAACAGAAAAAATGACTGCGAGGTGTGTATAAAACTCTGGGCCTATAAGAGTGACTTAACATGAAAATATGTCAACTGTACTGAAGTGTAATACAAAACTATTCATTTGGGACATGCATGTGTTCTGCTTAGAATGAAAGACTCAGGAACATGACTTTGCAGGAATGTATTTGCTGGACATAAATGAAAACTATTTCCTTCATATCTTTGTAATTGATGCAAGATAATGAACACACATTTGACCAGTTTATAAGGCTGTATATACAACTGTTGGGTTCTAGAAGGATAATGGTCTCGTCATCGTCATACACATCTGACAATCCTGGCAGTATATTTTTAATATATATATAAATCCTTTTTTTTTAATGAGAATGTAAAACAACATTACAAAGAACAGTAGCATCATCTGGCGCCTCAGAATCAGAAAATTATTTCAGTTTGAATGAATAGGCTTCAATTGGACAGGACATTTTGAATTGGAGCTGTATTTATAAACACCAATGTGTAAACCTAAAAATGGGTGACAGTGGCTCAAATGATTGCAGCAATTCAACAGGAGCAGGTGGTGAATGGTAAATGGATTTGTATTTATATAGCGCTTTTCTAGTCTGATGAAGACCACTCAAAGCGCTTTACAGTACAGTTTCACATTCACCCATTCACACACACATTCATACAGTGCATCTACTTGCAGCACTTTGTTATTCTATGGGGGGCCATTCAGGGTTCAGCATCTTGCCCAAGGACACTTCGGCATGCAGATGGTTCAGACTGGGGATCGAACCACCGACCTTCAGGTTGGAGGACGACCACTCTACCCCTCAGCCACAGCCGCCCTGAAGAGGAGACTGCAGTTGGAGTTCCTCCAGGCACAGCCGGTGAGTCGGACCCAGCTACTTGAATAACTCCTGGTCTAGTCTGTGTTGTGTCTGACTCCGCTGCCCGCATTCGTCGCTGAAAACAGGCGTTTCTGGGGGGGACTGAGGTGACTGCGATGGCATGCTACTGGAAGGGGACAGAACCGGTTCAGGTGTGGCCGACTGCATTTCCTCATCTCCAGCGATATGCTTGCCTCAATCCCTGGCCAGTGGTGAGGCCGATGAATAGTCCTGTCCCTGGTCGGTATTTGGATTTCACCAAAAACAACTGCAAGAAATTTGGATTTTGGGACCATTTTACATTACATGTTATGACCTTTGAAATGCTGTTACAAAAGTAAGAATTTTGTAACAATTAAAAAAAAAAGCACTCAGTAGAGCACATACCTCCACCAAGGCCCAGCATTCTCCCTAAATTCAAGGGAGGCAGGGATGACTGAACCCAGGTGAAATACAGGTGAAGTCAATCACAAGGGGGGGAAACAGGACAAAAGCAGGAAGTAAGGCAAGAGACACACAAGGAGCGAAATTTCAATATAAATCAGGAAATGGAAAACTCAGAACAACCAAACAGAACACAAATCCAAATACATGGAATCAATCTCTATAATGTTAGCAGTCCATTTCAGCAAAAATCATGACAGAACTTTACTGTATTTTAGAATGAATGAAAGAAATCTTTGTGTGAGTATTATCATTGGCCTCATCAAAAAAGCCCACTGTCTCCAAATGCTCACATGTATTGATCTGACTGTCTGATATGCACATTCTACCTTATAGCCACAACTCTTCTGTGAATGTTTCAAACTCCATTTTGAGTGTAGCAACAGAGAGAACTAAGCGAGGCCCCTGGAGGGTGTTGTCTGCAAACGGCCAAAGATATAGAGGAGCCATGGTTGAGCTAATACTAGCAGGAAACAGCACTTTCCTCAACCACTCAGTCAGCTGCGTGTCAGAAGACACAAAACGAGCCATGAGGTGGCTTAAAGCAACGTAACCTGAATGAATGATGGTATATGACAAAGGGGCCCTCAATAGTCATAATAATCATCTATCCATCAGTGAGGAGACTTTTAGAGCTGCTGACCTTAGTTTTACCCTGTTGCTCTCATCCTGAGGTCGGATATGCTCTCCTGTGAGGGTCAATGGGGGTTAATATTGTAAACCTTGAACCCCAGTAAGCAATGTAGCAACACATTGTTATGTCAAATTGAAAATACTGTATAGGTAGTCAGTTTTCACCATCCCGAGTATTTAACTTCCTTTCTGATATGAGTTGTTTGTAGTGACTATCTCAATTTCATCTCGGTTTCTACAGCCCTACACTTCCAAATAGCTTTACCACATCTGTCTTTGTGTTGTGTTTGTAACAACTGGCTTGGAAGAAAGTGGCAAAAGTGAGTAATTCAGTATGATACAGGAAAACATTCAATAGTTATATAATATGGATATTTAAAGAAGTCAACTTTTTACCTCCTCCCTCAATTTCCTTCATGCCTTGATTGTCTTCTGACTTCACTTGCTTCTACCTTGTCCACATGATGGAATAATATCTGCAATCTGGGGTTTTCTCAGTTCCTTCACTTGACTTGTTCCCCATGTCAAGTAAATCATATTTAATAGGGGACTGCTACAGCCGTGTCATGAAAAGGTATTCAAACTCTTACAGGGGAGCAAATTAGCTTCCCATACATGATTGCTACAAGTATGACATTCTTCCAAATGCTCTTTAGTCGAGAACCGCTGCCAAAACCAAGACCGAGTAACACATGTTTCTATTTGAATCATTGGTAATGGGGGATTCTGTTACAGCTTCAGAGGGGATGTGTAGTACTGAGGTGGAGGGCCCTGTAACTCTCACACCATTCGGTTCAACAGCTGACACTGACTCATCTTTGGCTATTTGAGGTTGATTTTTTCCAATAATCGTGTGGCTATGTGGATATCTAATGGAAATGAATGGTGGGTTGATAAAGTAATCTTCAAATTCTACTCCATAGCTCTTTCTTTCGCAAAGTCTTATAAGAGCTACATGCACATGTTTTGCTCTTGCTACATTCCTATCTTAGGCCCTGTGAAAAGGGGCACCAAGCTTCATGCAAGTGTCTTCAGATTGACACAATTGTTATGTGGCCTCACTGAAACTCCTAGTTGTCCAAAAATGCACCTGGTGATATTCTATATATCTGTTGTTATGCGTTGCATTCTGGTTCTGGTTCATTTATTTGGTGTCGTAGCCGGCATGAAAACTTTCCAATGTACAGCTAAAGTTATGTGCGATCAAACATTTGACATGTACACATTACATTTCCTCTAGATTTGTTTGTGAACACCTAGCCTTTAAGGTCACAGGCTTTCAAGTGCAGTGTTTTCTATGTTTCAAATTAACTGTTGCATTCCATCTCCTTAGAACACCTGGAACTTTGATTTAGTGTCACATCAGAGCCAAAGCTATTGTTCCAGGAACTTAAGTTCCCCAGGATCTAATTTCCCATGGGTAACAATTAAGCAAAATAAGTCCACCTGTATCAAAAGAACAATGCCTTGCACATCATTGGTTACAAAAAAAACCACAAAGCAACTTTGGTTCATAATTTGCTTAGAATGCTTCATACTGATTATTTCTGGCCACAAGCTACAAGCGGAACAATGTGTTTTACTTTGCAAATTTAAAAAAAATGCTTTTTTAATTACAAAGAAGCCAAATATCTAGCACACACAATCTGTTTCCTGTTAATCAGCAAATTGTTTAGTTCAATGTTCAAAAAGAATGCAACGCAGACACATAGCACAAACAGAAAGGTTTAACCGTTTATTGAACAGGTAAATGGTGCAGCAGGAGGCTAAGGCATGTGAAAGGCTGAGCAAAGAAAATCTTCAGTCAGGCAGGCTGGTTCAGCATTAGTGTGGCAAGAGCCTGAGATTAGATAGGAGCCCAGTCCCTGGCATGATTGAGTGGGGGGTTTCTGGAGTGGGGAGGGAGGGGGATGTGGAAGGTGAGAGCTGAAGCTGGGCAAAGAGATCCAGGGAAGGAGCCAGGCACGAGAGCAGGACCAGGACCAGGTGTGTGCAGGAATGGCAGGAGAGAGACAGGACCAGGCTGAGGTGGTTGGGCAGCAGAGGTGAGAGCTGGTGGCAGGTCTGAGGCACAGGCGAAACAGGTTCAGGGAAAATCAGCACTCAAAAAGCAGGGTATGAGTTTGTCCAAGGCGTTTACCACAAGGGGAAAACACAAGTGAACACAGAGGGAAACTGGGAACTGCACACCCTAACAGTAAAGTCCCTGCAATGGGAAACATAGCTCTTGACAACTGAACTAAAATATTCCTGTGGTCATTTTACTGCCGATACTCTTGGTCTACAAAAATAAATATCAAATGTAAGAGGGAGGTTTGGACGAAATTTACTCAGCATCAATCAAATGAACCATTTCATGATTTTGACTTTTATTCAATCAATGTGCAGATTTGAGCTCTATCTAACACCTCTGTGAAATCTTGCTCTATGAATGAAGGCTCAATACTCAGACATGTTTATAGAACATTATCTTCTTTTTGGAAAACTGGCACTTACTAAGTTAATAGTTTCATAGGGGATACTGTCATTTTTCATTACTGTCACGCAACTGTCCAATCCTATCTTACACTGAACCAAGAGCTCTTTTAAGGTCCCAGCTCTTCTAAAGTCTTGGCAGGTGGGTGCAAACTGCATAGGATTTATGCAGCTGGCTTTGAATATCAACCCTGATTAGCCGAACATTCTTCAACCGACCATCTGCACCAACATGCCAATCTATCCCCACTCCAGGTAGACTGAACACTGATTGTTTGTAGCCTTATTTCCTGTGGTAATGTTTCTATCATTGAGAAAGAACCACAACACTCTGAGACATTCCAAACTAAGCATGCCACTAAACGATATTCTCTGAAAAATGTCAAGATATTTTAAAAGTGTAATGGAAGTAGGGATAAAGTAATGTAAACATATTTAACCTATTTAATAAAAATGTGGCATATCTCCGCCTGGCCCCCCAGAATAAAGTTTGCAGAAACTCTCACGTGTGAATCCAGCAAGAGATCCTCTGCAGGATTCCCCTTGTGCAAGTGAGGGGGTTGATGTGGTGTTTACCAGGGGTGCAACACATGTAGAAGACCACAACAAAGATGTCAAGAGAGTTTGTGGTGGTAAGAGCAAACATGGTGCTGTAAACAAAAACATGTGATGTCTGCTGTGGAAATTAAACATTACGTCCAGCCTCTTTATGCTGCACCAGCCCTCACTGGAATGCTGCGGAGCATTTGTTGCTGTTGCAAATGTGTCTGAGCGTCTGAGAACAAAAAATATCCAAAAGCTCTTCAGACAAATAGAGCTCAGAGCTCAGGGTGATGAGATGATTAGAGAATCTCCCTCTCTGAAAGGACGACTGTGGAGAAAGACTTCTTCTGAAGGACATGCCTGAAAATGGCTTATGATTCTGCAGAAGTTGGTTGAATTTGACTGAGTACTCTCACACCCATGTGTACATATCTTTGCAGTAGCCTACTCTAAAGTGGGTTTGCATTTGCTTCACCTGTCTAACCTACACTGTTTTAAGTGCATATTATATATGTCAGGGTCCTCAGTGAAAACAGTAACTTTGGGCTGCAGTAGTTCCATAGATTGGAGAGGATGTCATGTTTTTTATTCTGTGTAAGAGGGCATGTTTTAGCCAAGCCTCTGTCTCAGCAGTAGAAACAAGGGGAAACTTTACAGATATGTCCAGTGAACACTGCTGATAACATTTCTGGAGTACGACGGCAGAGCAGGACTGCAGTTTTGGGAACTAATAAGGAGAGGTGCATTTGATAAGCCAGTATTTAGCTTGATTGTTGGCCATCTGTGCCTAAGTTGAAAAATATTTAAAGGAGACTTTTGTGCCAGTGAGAGAAATAATTGATTGCTTATGAAAACAGCCACTTGCCAAGGACCATATAACAAGAGCCCCTGCTAAATGAAGCATCATAATGTAGGAATGTCCAGCATGAACTCTATCAGACCACATCTCCTTCATTTTTCCACAGGCAAACCTTTTAAAGACCATCATCGGCCCATCATCAGACTCATGAACAAACCATTTGGTGAGTTTTGACACACAGCTTCTCAATCCTGGCAGCTGCTCCCGGTCTGCTTTAAGTGCTTTGTTAACCAAAACACCAAAGAATTAAAGCTGAATACACACATCATTTAAACACTCAGCAAATCAGAACACAGGAGCCAGACAATTATTGGACCACAACAACATTTGTACCATCAGCAGCAACCTAGAGTTATTTAATTAGAATTGGGATGTGAAGATGACTGTTTGTGTGTGTGTGTGTGTGTGTGTGTGTGTGTGTGTGTGTGTGTGTGTGTGTGAGTGTGTGTGTGAGAGAGGGAGAGAGAGAAGGAGACTCAACAAGTATACAGGCTTATAAACAGATATGCAGCTGCACAAAATGGATTTCCTATAAAAACAATATTTCATATGTAATAGCAGTAGTTTCCACAGGGTCAGGGATTTAACTAAGAACCACAAAATGTTTTTATCAATGACATTTTTCATATTAAATATCAATTCACAAATTTCGTACAATTTAAAGTTTGTAAAAGCAATATTTCTACCACTATAATATAAAAATCTGCATGATCTCTAAATGCTGACTGAGAATTGTGAGTATGAACTGGAGTTTGCAAATGTGTATTCAGATCCTGTTTGTTAGTAATCCTATTCAAATTATTAACAAATCTTTAAATGTGTATAGATCTGAGAATGTGCACAGTAATCTACAAATGTGTAGATAGACCTGCAAATTCATACACCAAGCTCGTAATGCATAGATATATAGTTTAATGTGCAGACCAAATTTGAAATGTGTACACAGACCGAAAAAAATTTGCAGACAAATATGTAAAAGCATAGGCCTATATAACTCTGTAAAAGTAAGTGTGGATAGATTGTAAATGTGTAGACAAATTCCTAAATGCATGCATAGATAGATGTTTTAATGTGTAGACAAATCATCTGAATACGAATATTGGTGCAAGCTTTGAAAAGAAAGACTGTTACGGCACTTCACAATTTAATCTGTGTGCATAACGCTCTGAGCCACACTGGCTGAAGTTTAGCAGCAGAACGGCTGCGCTGTGGATCTGCTGTGGAGCTGTTTTTGCGAATGCAACCACGCTTCAATGTAGCTTCAATGTTTAGCCTACACACAGAATTCTGACATCAAAAAATATGAGGTGGAAATGAAATCTACATTTTGTAGCCACCACATTTCTATCACATCATCCTACTTGATGAGCTCAATGAACAATGCAACAGTACCAGGACTTTGAAGATCTTCAGTAATCTCAATCAAATGCTTTTATTATTTTGAGTGGACTGGACATACGGTGTAGCCTGCTGGGGTGATTCCCAATCAAAACACAGAAATGTACATGGAAATGATTTGATATTCCTGGATTGGTTGTGTTAAACGGTGAGAACTATTATTAATTTTCATCCTTCTACAATGTTACAGTTGACTTGAACGAACAACTCTTCAAAACACCTGTGACATTGTCCAGTCAGATCCATGTCTCAGCTACAGACATGGCCTTTCTCAAGTAGGTGCTGGAGATTGTGGTTAAAAAAAAAATCATCCCATTCTGGGGGAGGGCTTTAGACTTCGAGTAACATTTCCCAGTGTGGATGGAACAAAGGAGCTGTAAATATAAACCATGTGCGTCCACAGCACTCACAGCAGCTGAAGTGGATTTTTTTTGTTGTAGTTATTATCCCAAAGTCCCGGTGATTAAGCTGTATTGGACATTATTATACACTCCCACCAGCAGCTGACTGGCCACAGTGTGAAACCTCCTGCTCTCTGTCTTATCTGCCATCAATGTGCTGGTGTGTGAGCATTACAGTAGACGTGGGTAACAAACTGGGCCAAAACAAACACAGCTAAATGTCTTTGCCATGCTGAACTGATTAAGTCCAAAACCGGGTCCTGGGATTGACTGACAGGGAGTAAGCTGTGTGCACTGCTGATGTCATGAGTCATACATGCATGGCCTTCATATTTGTCTGTTGGTCACACAACAGGCAGGTGTTTGGTTTTGGACACTTAGCATGCTCGCTGTGCATCAAACCAGCAGCTTCTTCTCTGCTGCAGCTGCTGATTTGGGTCTTTTTATTTGTTTTGCATTCTCATAGAAAGATTTCGATATTTTCTTTGTTAGATTATTGAGAGTAATTGTAGGTCTACCCCTTGTCTAAACTGAGTGTCAATCATAGCGGTATAACTAATACCAATTCTAAATAGAAAAAGAATGGGACGATACTGAATACATTGCATCGAGCTGTGCATACGTAAGAGTCCTAGATTAATGTATTACTTATGGAAAGAGAAAGGTTTTCACATGTAAGGAAATCTTGATTAAAGTAATTTAAGTCTCAAGTGTCTTAAATTACCCATGTTCCATTGGAATATACCTTTAAGCAGGCCCCTAACTTCGGCTCCTCAGTTTCCCTCTTGCGTTAAGTTGTACAAAGGACCTGGCTTTGATATTAGGTAATGAGATAAAATTAGCACCTGTGGAACATGAGGCGAGACTCACTTTGCACTGCACTTCTAAGCTGGAGGAAAGTGACCAGAACTACTTTGAACCCGTTCTGCTTGGGCTACTAGCAGTTCTAGATGATCCAATGAAACAATAATGACCTGGATCCTTCCGAGGCACAGAGGAGAAAGTCGGAATCAGATGATAATTCGATCTGAAATGATAAGGAGCGACTCTTTATTGTGATTTCAATATGGAGTCGGCGACATATATCATGAATCTGCACAGTCTTAATCGTGATAGGATTCATGTTTGACTATTAGTCTTTAAATGGTGCTGCTGTGTGCCTACTGATACTCAACTTGTTTTTGTCTGCTGATATAAAGCAGCGGGACTTGAAGATTAGAAATGAAAAAAATTGTGTTTTTTCCCCCTTTTTTTTGGTATCATTGAAAAAAACGCCCACAAATGGAGCAGAACACGTTACCCTTATATGGCAGTTTTATAGGTTTGCATGAGGCCCATTGATTTGGTGCCTGTTGCTGTGTTTGTATGCAGAGTCTTTCTTTGCTGAACGACTCTCCCTGCTGTCGTAATGTCAGTAGTAAATCACCTCTGTCATTGAGCAGTAATCATTAACTCTATATCCAGAAGAAATCCATTTGTTTAAAATAGCCAATAATGATAAGATGCAAGGCTGAATATAGCCATTCTATAATGTAAAGGAACAATTTAATCAATAATTGCATTTATTATTATTAATAATAATAATAATAATAATAATAATAATGATGATTATTATTATTAATAAATTCAATTCTTGATAATTATAATGGAGTTTGTAATACCACACAAAGCAAGCCTCCTTTATTGATGACAACAGTATAATGAATTTAATAAAATATTAAAATAACATTGAATATAGATTTTATTTAACCTTATCATTTTATCCTGTATTATAAAGATTTTTTATATTGTTTTGAAACCTATGAGGCTTCAGGCTCTGCCGCTGTACACTGTGTCCTTCTAAGTGAGGCAGTGATGAACCTGTTGCACATTAACATGCGTCTTCATTTTCCATAAAATGTATCAAATAACAAAGAGAAAATGTAGCAGTATAAAAGAGGTCACTTACAGTGTTGAGCAGGGTTTGTTTTATTCTAACTGCTCTCATTGCCACAGCAGAGAGTTTTCAATGGTTTCAGAGTTAAAGTTCTATAACCCTACTTGCTCACTACCCAACAGCAGACTGTAATGAGCATGTATCACTAAAGATCCCAATATTTCCCTCAGGAGTTGGTAAAGACTAAAAATAGAGCTGAAAGAAATTCAATTCTGGACTTAAATTGAACTGGCCCCTCTGCTGGCTCATAACAGTCTGCATGTATGACACAACATGATGGTCCTTTAGGTGAACATTAAACAATCATCTGAAACACACAACTGACATTTGAAATCAGAAGTTAAAAAATGCAGCGATGTGTGTCTCACATTTATACAGCAAGGACGTGTTTTTCTGTTTCTCTGTTCCAGAGCGGGTGTCATGCCATCCACGATTTATTGGTGTAATAAGGAACAGAGCTGGAAGTCAGGTGTTGGGTGTTGCTGACAAAAAGAAGGAATGTTTTGTATGGAGTAATACTTTACTACTTTCAGCTGCCAATTTTCAAACAATGCGTATTTGTCAAAGAGGTGCTTTTGGAAAACACCTTTCATTCTTTTGGCACATTTTGGGGTTGTTTGTTGTCAGAGATGGACAATATGGCTTTTGTCTGACTTGCTCTGTTTCTTCATCTCCCTGATAGAGACAGAAGATAAGACACAGCCAGAGGACAGACACAGATTGGAATATGTGTGGTGCAAGTACAGTGCATCAGTGGCAATTATGAAGAATGAAGTTATGAAGTGTTAGTGGAAAGCTATCAGTCACTCTCACTTCAAAAACATGTGCTTCAGTAACTCAACATGTAACATGGCATGTTTGATTGTACATGTCGTCCCACTTGAGGTGTTTTCAGCTTATTGTACATTTTTCATTTTGTTTGAAACAATAAGATGCTCAGCAATGTTGTACTGGCAAACGGTCATCTGAAAAACTATGTGTGAGAGTGGAAGTAATGAGGAAGTTATGAAGTTACAGTCAAACAGTAGATACTTGCAGACACCTTTGAGGAAACTGAGGCTAAAGTGTCATGGAAAGAAGATACAGCTGCATCCTTTACTGCACTGTATGAACTGAATGGGCCTGGAAAATATGAACGCATTTGCAACAAGTTCTTATTCTTATATTAATGTAGGATTCATCCACTGAAACAATTATTTTTATAAAGTGGATTTTTTCCCATTAAGCACCTTGAATTTTGCATATAATATATATTTCAGAGCCCAAAAAATAATTCAGTCTGAGCTTTAGGTCATGAGAGGGAAGGGGAAATGTGTGTGTGTGTGTGTGTAACTGGAGAATTGAATGAATGGTATTATGAATAATACAATGAGTCTATGGTTTGGAGTTGGTGTGCAGGTGTTTCTGCTGTCACATATGCATCTTAAAGTTCAATGGACACTGAGGGTTCATGTTGGGTCTCATACTGGAAGTCAGTGTCACTGCTGGTCACACTTTGTATCCCTTACCAACTGTAACATATCAAGTAGGTAAGGGATACAAAGTGTGACATCAGAATATCACTATTCATCCATATCACATTGACAGAATTCAACTTTTTTGAGGTAAATCTTTCCATTCTCATAAATCAATTTAGATATGTGGATGAACAGTATAGGGAGACACTAAGTTGGTAATATTTTTTGTATGTTCATCCAAGTGCATTTGCAGAGACAACTCTCCAGACTGTGCCTGTGGCCTGTGCAGCAGCTCTACGTCTTGTACCTGGGTGAACCCAACATGCTCAGTCATGCATATATCCGTCAGAATAAAAAGCTGGATGAAAAACAGGTTCTTAACACTGTAGCACTCTGTGAGGGAACACATA
The DNA here is from genome assembly GCF_963576545.1 of Limanda limanda. NCBI lineage: Eukaryota > Metazoa > Chordata > Actinopteri > Pleuronectiformes > Pleuronectidae > Limanda > Limanda limanda. The sequence goes on from NC_083647.1 coordinate 2,495,254, forward strand.
CAGGTGTTTGTTATTTTAAGACTTACCATCGTCAGACAACTCCCCAAATTCCTGCCTTATACTTTCCCACTGCAAATGTGTGTGTGTGTGTGTGTGTGTGTGTGTGTGTGTGTGTGTGTGTGTGTGTGTGTGTGTGTGTGTGTGTGTGTTCTGTCAGACATTCACACATTTAAGGGAGCACATTTTCTTTCACTGTCTCAGTCTGGGCTGCTTCTCCTACCTGTCAGTTCTGGCGTTGGTTTGCTGTGGAAGCTGACCTGTGGCCGTATGGGTGCAGCTGCTTCTTCCCAGTCTGATGGTACCGACCAGGCCATTTGCAGTAAAATGTTTTTATTAGCAAGCTTTATTTTAAGGATTTAGTTTATTTAAAGTAAAAATCTAAATTTGCATAGTAAAGAAATGTTCTCTTCTAGATAATAATTATAATGTTAATAATATTAGACACTGCAAAAGTTTGATCCTGTAAATATTAATAAAATAAAAACAAAGTAGAGTTCATGTGAAAACACTAACTTCCATAAGCACAGGCAGAAAGTAAAGGACTATAAAATACAGTGTCAATTTTCAATGTTATCAATAAAATATTGTTTGTGAACTAATACTAAATAATACTGCAGTTGTTCTTCCTGTTAGAAGTAATACTGCATGGGGAGATAATTTACTGTGCTGTTCTGGTAACAAAATGATTCGAAAGTCGGTGTTATAACATGTTGCACATTAAAATGCAAAAGAAGAGCTTTTCATTATCCTGTCATCTATAGATGTGTTGCAAATTATATGTAGTAAGACCTTCTGTGTGAGATGGAGCTTTTCCTGAATATGTCCTCCCTTGAAAAGCTCCAGCATCTCTCATGTGTTCAGACCATAGACTGTAAATAAAGACAGATGACACAACAGCTCCCAAAAGAGAAGCCAAAGCATCTTTATCGCCTCCTGGTGGCTGACTGCAGTATAGGTCCGAAAGCTTGCCTCCTCAATGGTACATGGACCAAAAGTACACATGAATAATTTTAATAAGTTTGATTTAATTAGTAATTTGATGCTATAACAATGAAGCAAGCATCATAATTGACAGCTCAGACCTTCATGGCAGCGTCCATGTGCAGGATTTGGGCTTTAATTGGAGGAGAAAGCTAAGCATGTCGCCCATCTTTATGTTTGAATAATATTTTCTTTAAGGGGCAAAAGTAGAAGCCATCAGTGATATGTCATAATATAGCAAAAACCTTAAGGATGGGATAATGCATGTGTTATTTTGACACAGACGACCCATTACCACAAACACACAGATAAAGAACAGTGGTTTTCAGTGGTTAAACCAAACCTTAATGGTCATCAGTTAATTATTGAATTCATCAATTCTGTTGTCTGTTAACGTGGGCATCAGATCAGGCGACAGTTAAATTCGTTATTTTGAAGTGATGTTAGAACAATGCATTTTGCCATATAGTGAAAGGCCATGAGTGCCTTTGAATATTGGCACAACTGGCCTGCAGCAACATTTGTTCTTTGCCTCTTCCCTGGGAGTATGCAGACGTCAAATATATACGTAATCGCCTCCCTCCCCTGCTAGAGAGTGTCACTCAGACATCTCAGCATCACAATCGAATGCATTCAGGTCTGTGTTCAGCTGTCCTGACACTCCCATCAGTGAGATACAGGTATAAGCAGCTCCCGAATGTTTATACAAACATGACTGGAACAGACAAACTTGCAGCACATCTTGATGTTAATACCAAAAACTAATGCTAATGGTGCTTCATAATGTTTATATCTGCTGTGTATGTAAATACATTATATAGCTTGTGTTTACTGTATTTTCACATCATCGTTGTGCTACACCCCCCTGCAAGGTAGTTTTAATTTCTGTATTTAATTTCTTTTGTATATCCTTGTATAAACAATAACAGTGCGTAGGCCGTGTGGAGTATTTGCCTGCGGTGGTTTAACCTCCCTGACAGACAGACAGCACAAACCTCCTTTGTTTCATCTCAAGAACAGAAGTTGTATTGTGGTTAAGCTGTTTCGCTGCAATGGAATGTACTGTTGAGAGAAGCCAACTAGAAACACACACCCAACTGTTTTCACTGCAGATACCATCGCTGGTGTCATAATGATACCTGCTAATTTTTTGGGGTTGCTCAGCTCTGAAGATTTATGATTGATTTATGGCATGAAATTGAACAAAGCATTGTGAAAATGTCTACAGTATGCTACAGTACAATATACAGTAGGAGGTTTTCTTTACAGGAGAGTTAGTGACCCAGGGAACTAAAAACATTTGTTAGACACTGACATCTGATCTTGACCTTTTGAAGCCTTGGGCTGTGTTGTTAAAATCATTCACTTTCAAAATTAAGTCCTTTTTAATGTAATTCATCTGAAGGTTTATTTAATTGGTCATTGTATGCTATCTGATGTATAAAGAGATCAGATCAAGATCATTTTAATTTAAAAGTAGGTGTCCTCAGAGATCCAAAGAAGAAGTTTCCAGTTAAAACTGACTGAAAATGAAAGCATCAACACATACACACACACATACACACACAAATACACGCACACCCAGTTGTGTCGCCATGATTTAAGATGACACTGACTTTCCTTACTTTCCAGGATACTTAACTAGATGGATACTTTCAAACTTTCAAATGTAATGCTTTATATTATGCTATATATGTCCCTGATATGACATAAACATGTAAACATAAACGCACCCTCACCACATTAGTCATACCTTTAAAACACACACACACACACACACACACACACACAGCTGCAATTTAGATTTAGCAACCACAACCTAGCTTTTGTGTCAGTCCTTCCATGGGAAACACATACTGGTGATTTAGGTTTCTTTTTCATTGTGTTCCCTTTGACACATTTAACATTTTTGATATACTGGACATGTCTATGTGGAATGCAGATGTGTTCATGAGGTGAAACAAGCATGACTCGCAGGTAATGATCTTGAAAACAATGTTCTTTGTGCATGAAAATCACACAAGTGTCACTGTCTGTGAATCGCTTTCAAACACATGATTTTAAGCTTTTGGTAAAATACATTTCCCATCTGACAACGCTAAACAGAAGGCTATCAAACTATGAGTTTGTTTGTGCTAGTTGGCACCACACATAACACAGAAACCTATACAGGCAGCAATGGCACAATTGTTAACTCAGCCAGAAAATATAGGCTGTACTCAACTCCCAGAGGACAATGAAACTCCTACTCCATGTAACCATGTAGGAATGACTTGATCAAGAGGCACTTTCACATAACTTGCTGTTATTAGATAGTACGATACACTGCGTTGTTGATGAGTTTCAGCATGTTCATAGCTCTAATATGTTGGGATTTCTCTGAAAAGATGACAGGCAGCTTTATGCACAAACTGAGATAGAGACTGTAATTCATGATTTCAAAAGGTAATGGTAAATGGTTTTGTATTTATATAGCGCTTTTCTAGTCTTGATGACCACTCTAAGCGCTTTACATTAGAGTTTTACATTCACCCATTCACACACACATTCATACAGTGCATCTATTCGCATCACTTTGTTATTCTATGGGGAGCAATTCAGGGTTCAGCATCTTGCCCAAGGACACTTCGGCATGCAGATGGGTCAGACTGGGGATCGAACCGCCGACATTCAGGTTGGAGGACGACCACTCTACCCCTCAGCCACAGCCTCATGATTTCAAGAGGATCTCCACACTGTATACAGTGAAGGAGTACTGAGATCTGATAATCAAGCAAAAATGTTCTACAAGCTCTATTTTGACTATGTTGACCCCTCCCAGATTTGTCTTGGAACTGATCCTGCTGTAAAGAAACTCTTTTGTCCGTAAATCTCTACCAAGAAGACAGTGAAAGCCTTGCTTTGGCCGTCTAGTCTAGTGTTAGAGAGCAGTTTCATCAATCATAAAAATCTTACATCTACAAACATGGTTGCAGAAGATGTAGCAGAAAATGCTCTGTGAAAAGATAGCCATGCTTGATTGTCCATCATCCTTTACCAGGATACATACAGGGCTTGAGACTGATGATGGAAGTACCCTGAAAGCAGGGGCGTTTCTAGGATTGAAAGAGAGGGGGGGCTTAGCCCCTAAGGAAGCTAAATGTTTGCGCGCACAGCGCGCGCCAATTTTTTTTGGGCTCCTTTGGGGCTGCGGATATCCATTGTTTCAGACAGTTCATAGTCATGGTCAATCAGAAAGAGTGTGATTTTTCTCTGTATCTTTGCTTGCATTCATTCAGTATAAGATAACAGAAGTTATCTGTCCCCTCTGCTAAAGAATCTTCTTATATCCATCTGGTCAATGAATTGGATGATATACCGCTACAATAGCGTTATGAGGGACACTATGACATTTAGTTTTCACTAGCATTAACTGATTATAAACAACATTCTATTGGCACTGATATTATTGTTTTAAAATACTAGAGATAGATATTAATGCAAAGTATAGAGAGCTGTCGATAGTTATTTCTTACATTTCAAATTTGCTTGTTCACATTCTTGCTCACTGAAGACATTTTCTAACAAAATAGCTAGCTAGCTAGCTTAGTGTTAACATAGCTCATTACAATATTCCCTTTCATTTGCCTCAGGTAAACCTCAATTTAAGCAGATAACAATCGTTAACAACTACAGATAGCCACATTCTGTAACCACCTGTACTTACAATTTCACTCTGTGCATCATTTACTATGAGCTAAACTCGTTGGCTGTAATCCTGCTGTCTTGATGAGAGACGTTACTTGGCAGAGTGAGAAAGCCAGCGCAGCAGCGATGCAGACCCCCCAAGGTCCTAGTGCCCTGTCTTGTATTGTTAAGTATGATGAGAGGCTATTGGATTGTAATTTGAAGTGGGAGAAAACATACAAAGCAGAAACGCACTCACATATGTAACATGTTAGAACTTGTTGACTTGTCCATGTGTAAAACAATAGTTTAATTTTTTTTTTTTTTTTTTTTTTTTTAAAAATTATTTGGGGGGGCTGAAGAACATTTTAGGGGGGCTTCAGCCCCCCTAAAATGGCTTGACTTGAGTGATTGTCCAGACGCTTGTTGTCAGTTTCCCTCTCACTGATCACTAGTCAGCTGTTAGTTATGTTGGTTAGTAATGCATGCCTGCAGCTCAGTGATCCTGGTAATGCTGGAGTTTAACCCAGGGATTTGAGCTTGTCTCTGGTCCTAACTGTGATGAAGAGGAAAACTGATCTTGTCATATCCTCAGTTCATGGAGATGAATATTTCACACTGTGTTGGTTTACCCAACCAACAGTATACTTTACAAATTGCCCTAATATATCAGATGAAGGTTTCCAGATGAGGATAAATAAAAAAAAATAAAACAACCTTTGCAGGCCTGCTGTTGCAAGTGTAACATGGTACCAAGTCCCAAGTTTTCTACCAAGTCTATTTGACTTCACCTGCCCTGAGTTTGAGTTGTGCTTTTACTATGAGTTACAGCTCGTTTATTTAGACTGACACTCACTGTTGTTAGGATACCGAGCTCCAGCACTGTGCACAGTGCTTTCACAAGCCTTAGTGTTGTGTTAAGCTATTTTGATATTGTGCACTACATGAAGAATTTACCCCCTGTGCAGCGTAGGGCAAGTGTTAAACCGAGTTTATTTCTAATTCTGTCTAACCGCCGCGGCTGGGAAAAAAGTTTCGGGATGTTTTAATGGTCACTGATTCGTGTGAGATTTCTCGTGTGAGAGTACTGCCAATGGCCAGTCTGACGTGTTTGTATGTTTGTGAAACAGAGGGAAGAAAGTGAGGGAAAGAATTCTGCACAAAGCTCTAGAATGATGCAACGGCACAAAACATCAAGTTAGAGATCCCATTTTTTGTGCGAAAATAGACAAACTAGACTTTTGCAGCCCGCCACATCTGAGGTTAATAATAGGAAAACAGCGCAGTGACGTCATGAAGAATCTCGGCAGAAAATTGTGCTGCATTGTTGAATAATTCACTTTTAAAAGATATCTATATGGATCCTATAGGACTATAGATCAACTTAAAGCTCATATAGATCGAAAAAATCATCATATGGTTTGAATGATGTCATCATGACATCACTATGAAGTTAGCAAATGGCATCATATATAGTAGTGTGCATTATACTTTTGCAACCATGAAGATGACGAAAGAGATGTTCTAGAGTTCATTTACATTATTCATGATCAATGAATGGGGTTGTTTGCAGTTTATACATCACCCTCCAAACTTTTTCTTACGTACGATACAATACGTTTTTCCCAAATCTAAATAATAATAAAATTAAACCAAATTACAAATGGAATGAAAATAAGTTAATTGCAGAATATATGTAGTATGAAGCAGACATACATTTTGTGTGGCATTGTAATTCGTATTCATATATAATCATCTTTCTGAGAAAAATGAAACAGGGGTGAATACAATAGAAAGGGCAGCAAATAAGACTGTGTTTAGGTTCAAAGTTATGAAGGATTTAAGTAATGAGTTATAAGGTGTAACTGTGTAGCACCTATATTATTACCTAACATGAAACTAAAGAGCTGGGAAGAGGAAGAGATACCAAATTCTAACAGAGCAGAGGGGTTACGCTCAATCTTCAAGAACCTCCTGAAGAGTCGTCTCTTCACAGAACACCTCCTCTAAAACTGTAACATGCCTAACCACCACTGACTGGCATTGGCCCTGCAAAGTGAGAGGTTTGAAACACTGGGTGACGTTATGAGCCATGTTCAACCCTTGTTGAACTTGGAGTCAATGTATTTATTTTTTTATAATAAATAAGGTAATAAATGTGAAGACCATCAAAAATGTATTCCATCAAAGTACAGTCATATAATTTAGTAATCTCTTTATCCATAAGGGATAGCTAATATAATATTTTGTCACTTCCATTCATTGAATCTGACCTGAAACAGTTCCATCCCCACTAGTCAAACCCCTCTCCCAATTTGAAACCTTTTGGTATTCTTTGCCTTTAGCGGTCAGAACCAAGTAACATGTAAAATAACTGTGAATATGTGGATATGAAAAAGTATTTCAGCATATCATGTCCTACCTTAACCCTAGCCAACATCAGCAGGGCTTCTCTACTTTGTTAGTTTTCGAGAAGCAGCTTTGTATAAACAGTGTCACTTACTAAATGTTGATTTATTGTAAATTGTTGCTTTTGAAGTGAGATCAAAGCAGCCACTCCAGTAAACTTCAATTCACGCGTGTTGACTTTCTTCCACTGAAACTCAAACATGAAGCGAGTGAAATGTGACTGTTGCTTCACCATCCACGCCCCACTTACGCCTTCCCATTATGACCACCAGTGACTCAACATGGAGTAAGCCCCTACAAGAGTGGCACTGAAAAGGGATTTCTCAAGTAGGGATAAATAGCCAACAAATCAATGGGCCAGGGCGTGTGTCAGACTGTTCAGAAGCCATACATCACTGACGCTGACAATTGGTAGAATGGGCCGTCAGATGCACCGGGAGCCGATCACTCTGCTAGTGCTTGACTTCTGCGATCCTGCGGCACAACAAACGCAGCCAGAGGACGCTGGCCACATACTTGCCACCCCATCTGTCACGGTGGAACACTGAAGAAGCCATTACTCATCTCACAAATAACCCCAGCTACAGTGCAAGTCATATTTTTACCAATTGGCAGCAGGTCAGAGGGTGAAATAATGGAAATTACTGATATCAGGGCTGGAAAATTTTACTTTGGCAACATCAAGGAACTGACAACAGGAGACGAAACACAGGCATATTTGCATGTCCCTGTAGACCAGGGGTGTCCAAACTTTTTGTCCCGAGGGCCACATACAGAAAAAAATACCAAGGACTGGGCCACTCGCGCCGCCACGGGGGGGCGTGGCGGCGTTCTGAGGGACAGCTAGCAAGTCAGCAAAGCAATTCACCGCCAGACCACTAGGTGGAGTAACGTTTTTTGTCGAAGACAACCTTAGAGATACCTTCTTTGTGTGTGGCAGTCTTTGTCGACTGTTTATTACTTTTTCTGGAGGACAAATTTGTCCCTGATCTTTCTACACAGCTTCGTACACTCGTCGACCTGCAAACCGACGTTAGCCGAGATCTCCTTTCAGGAATTAGAGGTCATCTGCGTGTCCGTCAGTGACGGGTTATACAAGTGGTCATACTTTCAGATCTCTTCTGCCAAGTGCTCTTCTATTTGGTCCATATCCGTTCTTCTAAATCTTCCTTGGTTTCTGCCGGTATTATGGGGCATGAAACCGGAAATATGACTCTGGAAAGGATGTAGTTAGCGGACCAATCACAGCCTTGCGGGCTGCGTGAGGCTTGCGTAGCTTTGTTGTATAGTTACAAAAATTGGTGAATGCACGCAAGCACGAAAGAAGGGGCACGCAAGGGCTCTTGCGTGCTTGGGTGCCCCTTCTTGCGTGTCTCTGAAAACGCAGAAGCATGCACCGGCCTCTCTCCTGTCGAAGAAGCCTGGCCCCATAAAACAAAACAAAGTGCTTTAAGTAAGTGCCATTTGAGCGCTACTAAATTTTGAGTATCAAAAAAAAAAAGTTTGGCCGTAGTTTGGACACCCCTGCTGTAGACCATGTCCTTCACCTCAGTGTCGTGGAAGAACACCACAAACTGTCGCCATGGAAAGACTTCAACATGACCTTGATTATGTGAGGTCACTTAGGCAGCAGTAGGGCTGATTACTATTGGTATTTGCAGACAGAGAAGCACATCTCAGACTTACAAAGAGCAACAGGGGTACACTAGGGGATAGAATATGTAATCACAATGGAAAACGTGACTTCAATGTGTTGATACTGACATTCGCTTGTAAAGCTGCATCTTTTGTTAGCTCTCTTTCGCCATTGTTTTCTCTGCAGGTTCTTTCATCGCAGGTTCAACTCCTGTCAGACCAGAAGAAAAATGTGAAGCTGCAGTGACACAGACCCACTGTTCTGATGAATCTGAATTTCCGTTGAGGCTGCAGATGGTCGGCAGAATCTGCAGTGAACAATGTGAACCCATGGAGTCCACCTGCCTTGTGTCATGAGTCCAGACTGCTGGTGGTGTAATGGTGTGAGGAATGTTTCCTTGCTCACTTTAGGCCTTGATACCAATCAATCATTGAATGTCACAGTCCATCTGAGGATTGATGCTGACCATGTTCATGTCTTTATAGCCACAGTTTATTACTATGATAATGTGTCCATGAGTTTATAGTTCACTAACCAATCTTATCAATACCTTCACATATTGTTTATACAATTTAAGGCTGATTTATCACAAACAATTATTGTTTTGACACATTGCTCATTTATATTTCAGTGCATGTTGATTAAAATGTGACTTGACTGACGATAGAACCAACCCTGAATCAGACTATCCTCATCCTAAAACTGTCGGCTAACGCTGAGCGTGGCAGTTATTCTGGACCTTGGGAGAGCAGTTTACAATATTTTCAACACACAGCCCACTCACCCTCTCTTTTCGAGAGCTTCAGAGTGGATGGCATGGTCTTCTTTAGTAGGAACTTTTATTAGATGGAAAAGCCCCATATCTGAGTTGTGGGTTTATGTTTTCTCAAGGATTTTGGACGACTTGCGGTCAGAAACGCTGCTGTGAACAAGATGTCAGTGGGTGATAGTGGTACAGAGGAACAGTCTCAGCTGCATTTCCTTCCCGTGGTGGATGTGGAGCAGTAACACCAGTCCTACTTATGTGAATCATTTAATTTCCATAGTACCGTGGCCTCAGATTAGCCCGGAGCGGCTCACTTAGTGCAGCACTGACAACCAACGAGACCAAAATGAAGAGGTGTTCAGAGGGCTCCGGGAACAGCTGCTCGTGACATTTCTGTACTTTGTTGTGGATTTATGAAGTGTGATGTAAAAATAGTCCCAAAAAACGTCTTCTTTAACCATGTCCAATAAAAATGTACGATTACAAACCTTTTTTTCTTTTGGATGGTACAAACCACATGCCCTGTCTGTTTTTAATAAAGAGTTGTACAATTTAGTCTCTGAGGTCTGAGTAACAACTTTTGTTTTGAATTAGTCCTGTTTTCTTGGTGAGGAAACAGTGGAACAGCCTTCTCATATGGACAAAGTGCATATTTTTTCACCTTTGTATCTTTTGTCAAAATCCAGCTGACAGCAGAAGAACGCACACTCCTTTTGAGACACTTTAGGCAGGTCATGTGTTTTCTTTGATAGTTCATTACAATCCACTGGCTCTGATTAGTAAGTGTACCCAGCAAGACGATAACGTCACGTAATATTAATGTCACACGTATTTTGATAGATTGAATAAACCGTTTTCAGGTAACCACCTGAAAACTGCATGGCGCGAACACACAGCCATAGTGTGCTCAGTCCTTTGAGCCCATGTGTCAGCAGCAGAGGGGTGCAGGCGCTCGGACTCACACTTGTGTACACAGTCCCACATTTCAAACAGTGGCTCACAGAAGGAATTTCTTGTCAAAACACAAGGCTTTTGGAGAAGAAAACTGCCGGATGTTCCACAAGTGTCTTCCTTTGCCAGAAGCTGTGTGTGTCAGATCTAAAACAGGCCTCTCTCTGCACTGACTAAGTTTACATGACCAGAGGAATTATCGTCTATATACTCTGCTTCTCTGCTTATATCCTGTGACTGAAGCTCTGTATTGTCATGTGCACCTGTGCTGACCTGTCCACAAAAAAAAGAAAGGCTATGAAAAATTGTGGCTGCCTTCCCCCCTAAAGAGACATATACCTTTGATTCAAAATAGATCTTGGAATGTATTAGTTACAATTAAAATCACTTAATTTCTTATGTCCACTTACAATAAATCTGACTGAAGGAGCAGGTAGTGTATAAAACTCAACCAAATCCAAGTGGAGAAACAGCCTAGAGTAAAACAGTCAACAGTAAAAAGATGGACGCTGCATCTCCACTTTCTCCGTTGTCCAAAAATGAGGCCAATTGTCCTTCATGGGATGTTGCCATCTTGCATTTTTTGACATCATGTGGAGCCAGAGTCTGCGCAGTAGTGAACTTAGATTTGAGAAGCAGTGTTAATACTATTCAGAAACATGAAAGGTGTGATAACAACTACCTAAAGTGATGGAAACCATATTTGATGAAAAATGTATTTAGCATGTTCTTTGAGTTCTTAGTTCCTACATGACATGGAGCAGGCTGTGTTTATGAGCCATAAGGCAGCCAACCACCAGGGGGCAATCAAGACACTTTGGCTTCACTTTTGGGGAGCTGTTAAGTCGCACATCTTTATAAACACTGTAAAACCTGACTAGCAACTACAACTTGCTAAGAGCTGTGCCTACATCCCCTCTGATGCTCTACACATCTACCCTGTTGTCTACAGTTGCTGCTGATACGTCAAATTATTTGAAGCAATTTTAGTTTTTGCAAGTTTAATTTATCAAATTACTGATGTTTTCTGGCTGTCTCTGTGATTAAATGATAGTTATGACACATGTGGGAAGGAGGTTCTTGACTAAAAGTTTAACATCATACAGGAAATGTCGGCAGCCTGTCCTCTAGTCTAGAACATACATTTACACACAACCTGAGTAGCACCCCACATCAGGATGGAAGCAACAGAAGTTACCTTCAAAGAGGGGCAAGGAAATTGGACTGTGGATTGATAAAACATTGACCTGTAGACTACATGTACAGTGAAGGATTAAACACAAAAACGGCTGTATTTCTGTAGTGAGAGCATATATGGAGGCAGGACAGATCTCACGTTGTTTTAAAGCTAATAAAATGTACTCGCATGAAGAATCTGAATCAGGAATTTAAAAATAGTGGTTGCATGAATCTCAGTTTCACCCAGTGCTCAGGGAAAACCACTGTGCCCCCACAGCCTATTACATTCATTCAATGAGGAGAAAATTTCATCCGAAGGGACTTGAACTGAGGGTGGAGGCTCTAAGCTTCAGCACAGAGCACAGCAATACATTGCTGTGTTATTTTAGACATTATGTGTTATTTTAGACATTATGGTTTATTGTGAAATAATTCCAGTAAATAATCTACTGCAGATATGAATCTTGAAGTTGATGTTATTACAATTGTAGAAGTTATTGTTGTATCAAAGTTTTTACCAACCAAAATCAGAGCAACTGTAATTTTCAGCTAAAATTAATCCAAGTTTGGTGCTTTGGTTACTCTTTATGCAAGCACGAAAGTGTATGTGGGAAATGGAAACGTGTGTTTTTGGGCCTTTAAAGCCGAATCCCAAGTCTGACTGAGGTTAGCCTGCATGTGTAATGGACCATATCAGCAAGAGAGCTCCAGGGACTGATGAGGAGCTGCTGTCTTAATGGGCTGAGGAGGGGTCAGACAGTGCTTCGTAACTCTGTCCCCTTCAATGTTATTGAAATTGACCACCATTATATTCAACACTGTAAGAGGAGTAACCACGTTACCAAAATAAGTCTTATCGATATCAGGAGTGATGAGAAGCAGAAAGTGTCTGTTCGATGATAGTCCAGTGGAGAGGGAAACAGAAGCCTGCAGTCTGTGCCAACTGGGAAGAAGGTATTATATATATGTATGGGATTTAGTGCCATCTAGAATGCAATCAGCTGATTCCAAGTCATCTCACACCTCGTTCTGTTAGGATGTGCTCCTGTTAGGAGCCTAAAATAACTCCTTTCAGAAACTGGGTTAGAACAGTTTTCTGGATTATCATTAGAGCTCTTTGTTATTTAAATCTCATTGGATATTTGGATTTCAGCTGTTTGGTTTTTGAACTTAGTTACTGTTCAAAAGGTCAAAGGTCAAAGTCCAAGGTCACTGTGACCTCACTAAACAAATAGTTTGCGTTGTGAAGGTGATATCTCTGGAACGCAGCTATGGAATCTTTTCCCATTTGGCACTAAGATTCACTTAGACACAAGAATGCACTGATTTTGATTTTGGTAGCTAAAGATCAACGTCATGTTGGTGTTCATGTCTCCTAGTATGTTTATGTTTTTCATGGACATGATAACTTAAGATCAGCTTGAGGGAATTTTATTTAAACTTGGTAGAAACATTCACCTGAATTCAAAGATGAACTGATTAGGTTTTGGAGGTTGACGGTTAAAAGGTCAAGGTCATACAACCACATTTTGTTGTGAACGCAATGTATCAGGAATGCCCAAAGGGAATTTCATCACATCTGGCACAAACATTTACTTTCTTCAAGGATAACCTGAGTAGAATTTGGTGGTCAAAGGTCAAAGATCAGGGTCACTTTGAAATATCAAAACACATTTTTGACTTGTGAATGTGATATCTCAGCAAAACCATCAAGAGACTTTTGTCAAATTTGGCTGTGTTCACTTGACTCACAGATCAAATGATTTGGTTTTGCTGGTCAAAGGGCAAGGTCACATTGGCCTCACAAAACACGGTTTTGTCCTCTTGGACATGATATATCAAGTCTGCCTTGAGGGAATTTCTTCAATTAGATTTCAGTGGTCATGGCCATGATGAATTCTTATGAGTCTAAATAAAACGTATTGGAGAGTGAAACTGCAATGGTTGGCAGAGGCATACAACCACAGGTTGGTAAATTTAGTTTTGTGTGTGTGTGTCTGTGTATGTGTGTGTGTTTGTGTGTGTGTGTGTGTGTGCCTATTCTGTTTGTACCTACCTGCTTTGTGTCTGTCCCAAAAAACAATAATCTTACCCACTATGGACTTATCATGAAATGTCCTATAGAGCCAGTGTTTGGTTTGTCGATCTTGGTCTAGTGTAGAAAACTTGGACGCCTTAAACAACACATTCTTTCCCCCATGTGGTACACAGACTCAGTCACTGGGTTTTTCCAACCTTGTGTACTGTGGAAATCAATATCAGCATTTTTCTGTTTTGATTAGCACCATTAGCGATGTTTAGTATCAGCTATTCTCCCCAGGGTCAACACAGAACATTACAAACAAAACCATGACATCAGCTAAGATGCTTCAAGACAAACAACTATTATATTAAAAACAGCAATAATCTTCCTATCAGAAGAAAGTAGAAATTTAAGTATTTAAGACACAGTCTGAGGCAGATAAACTTATATTTAGGCAACTCAGAAATCGTTTTACCTTTCTTATTAAAAAAGCAAAGTCTAGACAAAGAATGTTTGAATTTGGAAATAAGCCAAATAAGTTCTTAGCTCGTCTTGCAAGAAACTCTCCCCAAAAAGCTTTTATTTCTGCAATATCTGATGAGGATCAAATTCGCCAGACAAATAATACAAAGATTAATGAATGTTTTCAGAGGTTTTTAAAACACTATACACCTCAGAACTGGACAATGATACACTTGCCGATAGCAATTTCTTAGATGGTTTACAGATACCTCAGCTAACAGATGAACGAGCTAAACTACTAGAAGGACCTGTTACAATAACATAAATTGATAATGCAATCTCCTCACTCCAGTCGGATAAAAGTCCAGGGGCTGATGGATTTTGTGTTCAGTTTTATAAAAAGATGAAAAGTAAAATTAACAAACTACTACAACGTGTGTTCAACAAATCTTTTGAAGAGGATGAACTCCCAAAATCTATGTACTTAGCTCATATTATAGTTATCCCCAAAAAAGGGAAAGATCCAGAACTATGTGCCTCTTATCGCCCCATTAGCCTACTTGGGGTGGATGTAAAAATACTCTCAAAAATAGTAGCTAATCGACTAGAAAGAGTTGTGACTGATATAGTTAATGCAGACCAAACAGGGTTTATGAGGGGCCGTATTTCATCGAACAACACAAGACGTTTAATTAATATTATTCACCATCTTAATTTTCATCAAACTCCAAGTGCTATAGTAACGATGGATGCAGAAAAAGCATTTGATCGTATTGAACGAAAATACAAATTTGGCTTTCAATCAGATTTTGTTCGATGGGTACGGCTTCTATATAAAATACCCACTGCCTCAGTTTTAACAAATGGTCTAATTTCTGGCCAGTTTCAACTTAACAGAGGTACAGCTCAAGGGTCACCACTATCACCTCTGTTGTTTTCTTTAGCTATAGAACCATTGGCAATTGCTGTCCGGCAAACCTCCAGTATCAAAGGAACGGTGATAGGAACAACACAATACAAAATTCTGCTGTACGCGGATGATATCCTCCTGACATTGACAGACCCACAAAATTCAATACCCGCGCTAATCAAATGTGTGAAAGAGTTCGGTCAAATTTCTGGATACAAGATTCATTTTACAAAATCTGAAATCATGCCTATTGGTATTTCATATGAACATGAACCTGACTTTGTAAAACCTTTTCGCTGGGCACCAGATGGATTCACATATCTGGGGGTTAAAATAACACCAAAAATTTGTCAACTTTATGCTAAAAATGTTAACCCCATGGTAAAACACATTAAAGACAAGATGCTGAGCTGGAAGAAGCTTCCTATATCCTTTCTTGGCAGAATCAATCTTATTAAGATGACAATTCTGCCCAAAATTATGTACCCTCTATCTATGCTCTTCATATCTTTGAAGAGAAACAACATTAAAGATATAAATAAAGCTATCTCTGACTTTATATGGGCTGGCAGGAAGCCTAAAATTAAATTAGATATTTTACAATTGCCAAAAGAACAAGGGGGATGGGGCCTCCCCAACATTACATACTATACAACTTCAATGCAAGCCAGAATTATTTCAATATGGTCGACTGCTAAACCGAAGCCGCCATGGTTTGATTTTGAAGCAACTTTCTCCAAACCGTACTCTCCTGTCAACTTACTTGACAAACGCAGGAGTGAATTACCAATTATGGCGAAAGACAATTATCTAATTAATAATGTGTGTAGTACTTGGAATTCTTTACGGAAATTATTCGAGACTAAACATAAATTTAGTTGTTTAACAACACTGACTGATAACCCTGAATTAACCAGGGGAGGCACTGGACCTGACTTTCAGAACTGGTATGAAGCAGGAATTTACCATATTTATGACCTTTGGGATAGGGGAAAATTTAAAACATTCGAATCATTACAGGCTACATATAAATTACAAACAAAAGAATTTTACAAATACCTCCAGGTCAGACACTATGTGTATACTAAAATGGATACTCTCAGTCTTCCAGGTGACTTTAACTCACTATAAAAGACTCTCTTAGATAGTCTTAAACAGGGTCATTTTGTCTCCAAATTTTACTCCAAATTGCAATATCTAAAAACAGACAGACTATCATCCCTACGGAAACTATGGGAGACCCAGATGAAAACAACGATAGACAGTGAAATACGGGAGGAAATCTTACTTTTACCATCGAAAATATCCATATGTAACAGATTCAGAGAAATGCAATATAATATCCTACAAAATGTCTATATATCTCCTTATATGTATAGTAAATACACAGCAGGGGCCTCTCCAAACTGCCTAAAATGTAAAACTGTTTTAGGGACAAGATTTCACTGCCTCTGGGAATGTGAAAAGATTCAACGGTTTTGGCAAAATGTATGCGATGAGGTTGGTGAGATAATTAAACAGAAAATACAGCCTAATCCAATATTATGTTTATTGGGTTATATTCCTGAATCACTAAGACCACATAAGAACACTGTACATTTTCTGCTTATGTTGGGCCGGAAGGCTGCTATGACCAAATGGGTAGGAGATGAACCTCCTTCAATATATCTATGGAAGTCTCTGATGTTAGATTATATTTCTCTGGAAAGACTAAGATTTCGTATCAACGGTCAGAATGACCTTTTTACAGCTAAGTTTGATAAAGTGGTGAGGTACCTGGGAGCTCAGACTGCAACTGCCTGAAATGTAAGGCCTAATTAGGACTTTTGAGATCATTGCTGTAGACAGTGTTGGGAAGGATACTTTCAAAACGTATTCCGTTACAGAATACAGAATACATGCCCAAAAATGTAATCTGTAACGTATTCCATTACATTAACTAATCTGAGTAACGTATTCTGAATACTTGGAATACTTCCGGTTTGTATTGCATTTTTTAAGTGTATGATTGCGGCGTTGTTATAGTCAGTGGAGCAGCACCAGTTTAAACTCTCTCTCCACCGATGCGGCGGGCAAGCTGGATGTCCGGCTCCCATCCACTCCCATCTCTGTGCGGGTCCCACCGGAGGCTGAAGGACCCCCCCCCCCCTGCGCCAAGGCTGCCTCTCGCCGTGCAGCGATCGTTTCGGCGTCGGGTCTATTTTTTGCGCTTGACGCGAGCGTATCGCTCCAGGAAACACACTGAAAAATGATTTTAAACGATATTGATGACATATTTTATATGATATAAATGATAAAGCATGCATCCCATAGTTTGTATTCCCCTTCTGTTGTCCTGGAGTTTTAATTTTACCAATTTGACCGATCACATTATTAAATGCCCCCCTCCATACAGACACACAAGCAGTCATAAAGATAAAAAGAGAGGGGGGGGGGCGGAGAATACGTAATTTACCCTCGACACCCGATATTGAACGGAGCAAGCAGCGGAGAAGTTCTCGAAGATGGATGACATTAAATTGGGACGCTGTTGCAGTTAATGTTGGAGCAACAAGTGACTATATGCTTTTATACTACTGGGTCAACGGGTGATATTATTTTAGCGTCGCTTCAGCGTCCGGTGTGAACCCGGCGTGCCTCGCTGGCCTCCTGCAGAGCCATGACAGCAGAGCTCTGGGAGCGCAGGTCGGTCTTCTCTCACCAGGCGCTGGAAGGGCAGCTTGCGGATCAGCAGCTCCGTAGATTTCTGGTAGCGACGGAACTCTCTCAGAGCCACGGTCCCGGGCCTGTAACGGTCCCGAGCCGGTCGCGGTGAGGCTTCTTCACGCCGCCGGGTTCCGGGCGCTCTTACGGCAGCCCTGGTCTCCAGCTGCTTCCTGGGGGCTTTGCCTCCGGTGGATTTACGAGACAGTGATTAAACTCGTGAAACAGAGAAGTACCGTCATGTAATCCACTGATTTCAACAATGTAACTGTATTCTGAATACCATCTATTTAATTTGTAACTGTAACGGAATACAGTTACTCATAATTTGTATTCTAAATACGTAACGCCGTTACATGTATTCCGTTACTCCCCAACACTGGCTGTAGATGTATTTTGGATTTGCTACATATTTCATATAATCTGTATGTACTGTGCTGGACTGTTATAATTTCTGAAAATGTTCAATAAAAAGAATGTTCAAAAAAAAAAAGCAAAATCTAGCTTTTATCTCTCTGCAATAACGAAAAATTTAAATGACCCTAAAAATTTTTGAAAAGTGATCAAATCTATCTCAGCCACTGAAAATCATAGCGAACTCCCACCCTGTATTGTTAATGATGCTACCACTGTAACTGACAGGGCTACTATACTTGATTGTTTTAATATTCATTTTTCTGCCTCTGGTTCCTTATTCTCTCGGTCTTCTTCCACGATTGCTATGCCTGCCCTTAATATTTCGTCTTCTGCCCCAGATGTTGGAAACATGTCTATAGGCCTTATCTCTGCTGGTCAACCTTCCTTTGTTTTTAGGTTGTTTTCAGTGGAAGAGGTCCGTAGAGCTCTTTGCTCTCTTGATATCAGTAAATCTGCAGGCCCAGATCACTTGGAACCATATTTCTTAAAGTTAGCAGTTGATTTTATTGCCAAACCGCTGCAATATCTTTTTAACCTCACTATCACCACAAATTGTATTCCTGAAATTTGGAAAGCCGCTTACGTCCTTCCCCTTTTGAAAGGGGGGGACCCTACTTGCTTGAATAATTATCGACCCATCTCCAAGTTGTCCATCCTGTCAAAGGTCCTTGAAGGTCTAGTAAACGATCAGTTGAAAGATTTTCTCCATACTAACAACATTCTCTCCCCATACCAATCCGGCTTTAGGAAACAACACAGCACAACTACAGCCTCACTCAAACTCACTAATGATATAATAGATGGCTGGATCAAAAGAAAGTGTGCACAGCTCTCTTTGTTGACCTTTCTAAGGCCTTTGACACAGTGGATCCTTCCATTCTGAAGCAACGCCTGCTTGATATTAGGTTTATCTGAGCAGGCTGTTGGCTGGTTTAAAAATTATCTGTCTAATAGAAAACAATGTGTTTGTTTTGAAGGCAGCTCATCCACACTGCTAAATGTCTCTACTGGTGTGCCACTGCCACAGGGCTCAGTTCTGGGCCCGATTCTGTTTGTTATTTATGTAAATACATGGGGCAGTAATGTCCCAAATGCCAAATTTCATTTTTATGCTGATCAGCACCACTCTTGCCGAAGCCCTTGGCAACTTACAAATTGCTTTTAACCTTGTGGAAAATCAGCTCATTGAATTAAGACTTGTCTTGAATGCCGCCAAAACCAAACTGTTGATATTTTTCAATGGCAGGAAAGTGCCTGTGTCTCCACCCAGCATTTTGTCATTGCAAGGGTATGAAATTGAACTTGTGAACTGTTACAAGTATCTCTGCATTTTAATTGATGATCAACTTTCTTTTAAACCACATGTAGAAAATCCGGTAAAAAATCTAAGAGTGAAACTGGGATTTTTCTTCCGTCACAAATCTTGTTTTTCTTTTTTTACCAGAAAAAAGTTGATTGCTACCACTTTCCTCCCTGTACTTGATTACAGTGATCTCTTATATATGAATGCCCCAGCAAACTGTCTGCGTTCTCTAGACACTGTATATCATGGTGCCTTAAGGTTTGTCACTGGTTGTAAAGCCCTCACTCACCGCTGCATCTTATATGCTCGAGTTGAGTGGCCATCTCTGGCAGCACGCAGCCTTATACATTGGCATATTTTTACTTATAAAGCTATCTTGGGTCTGCTCCCCCACTACTTGTCTAATTACATCTTTAAATCCCAGAGCAATTACTGCTTACGTTCAAAAGAGTTATATTTATTAATTATGCCCAAAGTTCACTCTGAATTTGGTAAGCACTGTTTAAAGTTTGCTGCACCTGCTGCTTGGAATGCACTGCAAAAAACTTTAAAGTTAAAGGAGCTCATAAACCTTGAAACTTTGAAGACTCATGTGAGAGAAATTTGAGCGGCTTCATACCGCACTTGTTCTTGTTTTGGTGTGAATCCGGAGCTTTAGTCCTGTTGCCTTATCTAAAATGTATCTAAATGTATTTTATCTGTGTTATGTGATTTCTGTGTGTCTTTTGACTGTTGAAATGTTTTGTATGCTGCTGTCTTGGCCAGGCTTCCCTTGGAAAAGAGGTCATTGTATCTCAACGGGACCGACCTGGTCAAATAAAGGCAAATAAAAATAAATTAAAAAAAGTAAGTGAGGTAATTGAAGTGGAATGGATATTGTAGGCAACTGTGGAAATACCAGGTCAGGGACACACTGTATAGTACCATGTTGTATATCAACACAACTTTAGGGCAATTGCACTGATGTTTATTGTATACTTGAGATTTTTGTATGTGTTCATGTTTATGTGAATTTCTATGGCTGCAATAGACACATTTTCCACTTTGTGGGACAATAAAGTAAATTTTGAATCTTGATGCGCAGGTCCTGGAGCATGGACACCTCTTATTACCTCCGCCAAAGGGGTTATGTCATCTGAATGAGTTTGTTTGTTATTTTGTGAGCAGGATTACACAAAAGCTATGGGAGGGATTACAACGAATCTTGGTGGAAGGATGCGGTATGGGTCAGGGAAATTCATAATGAATTTGAGTGCGGCTCTGAACCAGGAGGCAGATCCAGGGATTTTGAACAAAGGAATCTAATAATATGAACTGTAAGCCTTCGTTTGTCAAACCAGACTTATTGCTCGAAGCTGTTGTTTTGTTTGGCTGTTATTTTTGTAAATGTGGCCAAAACCAGATTCCAGTCAGAACTGGTCATGGTCCTAAACTGACCAACATGCAAACAAAAATGCTGTCAAACAGAAGTAAACATGGACTTCACTGAAATCAGGGGTCATATGGGTTCCCTTATAATTTGATGTGCATTTGAAGCCATGAGGATGAGGACTGAAAATGACTGCAGCATTTTAGGATTATGTCTTTTTGTGAAGCAATAAATGCTACTTCTCTCAGTCTTAGCTAGAATTGCTGGGACTATGACATTAAAAAGTTTACATCCAAAATATACTTCTCATGCTAAGTTTTTACTGGAATGACTCACAGAATTATGAGGAATGCGATCTATCTACAGTGACATGAAGGTATGGTAGGAACAGTAGCATTGGTAAAAGGATTGCATATGGAAGTGGCTCAAATTAGAATTTGTGCTGTTCACACTGGTATGAAAAAAATAAAAGTCCCATTTGAACAGAAGCATCAGATTCTTGTCACTTTTGTCTGCAGTCTGAGTGTAGATAAACTGACTCTCTGCCAGATAAAAAAAATGTAGAAAGAAGAAGAAAATATATCATCAAAAAGCCATGAGAGTGGATTTTCCTACCGGGGTTAACTTTGTAAAGATGATTGTCTGACGAGATTCTTGTTGAAAAATGAGCCCAACATCTGGCAAGCGAGTGGACTGAAAGCTTGAAAGATATATTGTAATTAAGAGCCATTGTCAGATTTTTAACATTCCCTCCGCCTGTTAGTGCACACGCACAAGCCCTCCTCAAAAAGAGTCTGCTATAAAATATGCAATCAGTTTTCCTTGGCTGTTTGCCAGTAGGCAATTCATTGGGGTGCATTTTTCCATTGTGTTCCCATCCATGTGTCTGCAGATCTGTTCCCTGGCTAATGTTGTTGCTTCTCTCTCAGAGCTTCCTTCACTATTTAATTACTGTATGTACAGCATCCACAGCAGCACTTTTTCATCTTGCAGAACACCTTAAAACCTGTCCGTGTCTTTGCTAAGGCCTATGACCTGTGACAGGGTTATGGTTACCGAATTAAAAAAGGTTGGGAATCTCCGTTCTACACTGTGGAAGATAAAAGTGATGAAACGTTCTCCATCTGGATCCGAAGAACATCTGGAGCTCCCTCAGAGATGCCTAAATTCCAGTCGAAGGCTTCTGGAATACCCTTAAGGTCCCTTGGAGTGTTCAGAAACAAATCATTAATTTCATTTAATGCTTTAAGGTTAAACAAAGATTGTGGTCATGGGTAACATGAACCAACGCTAACTATACTGCAACATCCAACCATTCTCAGTACTGAGTGGACTTCTGTGACCAAAGTCCAAAATTAGCAGTTCCTTAGCAGTGCAACCATCTTTCTATACGTCAACAGTGGGAAAATTCCTTGTTACAAAAAAATTACTATGTGAGTTGTTGCATATCTGGGGCTGAGAGACATTCTTCTTTAAAGATGAAAGCTGAGGGCGTCATCCCTTTGTCCCTCCTATCACCTCCACTGTATCCAATAGGCATCCAGCACAGCGGCTACCCTCTTCACCGGTTTATTTAACCTCTTTATTACTGCTGTCATGAAGCAGGTTGCCTTTTACATATGATCAACGCTGCAGAAAAAAAAAAATGTCAGAGTGTTCAGGTGAGGGGTGGCGCAGGAGGCAGGACGTCACATATAAAGAGATGCAGAGACGCAGAGATGAAGAGATCACATGTTTTTGTTAACTGCACATCGACCCATATCACCAAAAGCTCTCAAATCGGGTTGTCTTTCAATTGGATATCTTTGTTGGTATCTTTTATATGTTTGTCCCTTTTTTTATTTTAAGGTCTGTCACTTGTTACAATTCGCATCTCCAACTGGCACAGCAACAGTGGAATGAAAATGAAAACAGTTAAGAGTCTCACTTCTACTCTCTGCCATTACATGCAGATGTGAAATGCAGGTCGTTTATATCTCACAGCTGTATTTCGTATAGAACACATGTTCCCAGGAACTCAAGATGTGATGAAGAATAATGGGAATACAAGTTCAAAAAGGCTTTCTCTCCATGTTTTTGTTCAAACCTTGGCCACAATAGATTCACAAAACAAGTTTAATATATAACTGTAATGTATGTGTTTCTATAGCCACGTTCTGACAGTGATTAGCAGTAATGCCAGGACGTCCTACTGAAACCACGCAGTGAGATGCAAATCTCTGGTGTAAAAGTTCAGTCAGCACACAAAGTCTTGATGCAGTGTTATTAAAGCCACTCGTTGCTATGCACATCACACATGAAGACTAATTGATTTTTTATAATCCACTGCATGTTTTCATCTGGGCTCTTGACAAGCTGTCATAATTAGACAGTTACAACAAGATGCAGGCAGATTTTCAGGCGCTCAGTTCAGTGAAAGAACGTCTCCGGCTTCCTGTGAGACGTTTCTTCTCCTGCTGGGAAGGTTTACAGGCCCGGCTCTTGTCATTTCACCAGCTCTTTGGTGATAAATGAGAGAGATAATGTGTATTAAGCATGTCCAGTTCTTCAGAAAGCTCTCTGTAAGTAACTTTACTGGATAAAAGCTGTTCCTGCTCTGTATCAACACTATTCCCTCTGTAGTGAGCCCTGTCAAGAGGGGCCGTTCACTGCTGCCTCTGTCCTCTTTCTCCTTTTGCTCGCTCTTAGTCCATTTTGAAGCGTTCAGAAGCCAAAGACACTGTTTTCATTCGGTGAAAAGACTTGATGGAGGGTTCACTTCTATTTCCGCAGTTTGCTCCCTTTAATCATGGTGAAGAAGCAGGGGGCCGAGGCAGCCTTTTCTGAGGGCCAAATAAACCTGATGTGAAAATTATGAACATTAAACTGTTACATGTCAAATCTCCAGCCACAGGAAAGAGGTTATCATACTGCGTGTTTCTGTCTCACCCCCCCTCTGTCTGTCTGCCTCACTTTCTCACCACTGCACACACAGATACAGAAAACTCAGTCTTGTATTTTCAACATTAGATGACAACCACTGACTCTAAGAACAAAAAGTAGAGTGTCTCTGATGGCGTCTTCTTGTTTAAGCCTTTTGAGGGTTTTGTACAAACAAAGGCTGATCAAACTCTCAGGAGTCATGGCTCCAAAATGAGATGATGTGACCAAATGTCTTGTCCTTGTCCAATCCACTCGCTGTCCTGTATGTAGAGTTTTTATGCTTCAGTGTTACCTGGCTGTAGGTCACCTGTGTGGCCATTTAAAAAACACCAATCAGGGATATCCATCATACATTGTAAGCTCAGAACTTAAAAGGGGGGGAAGTAGTTGAGACTTGATTTGAACACAATGACTTAAGTAATATCACTATGCATTAGCAGCTAGACAAATGCTGTATACAGAGTGATGCATGTGCTAGTTGTGTATACCCCAATCAGGCAATGCTAAATTCTTCACACAGTAATGATGCCATTTCATAACGACATCCTCGTACTGTAATTTATACCATATGATGAAGAATGATTTGTTAATCTAAGTTAGCTGTATGTCGTGTATCTAACCTTAATGGCTACAATAATCTTGTTGGCCAATGCATATCTATACTATATGATGCTTCACTTTTAATTTGACATCATATCTTGGGGAAGCATTTTCAGACCAATAGAGGCTGTGAAATATTTTCTTTTTCTGAGATTATGTTTTGCGGACCATATTTTTATTACCATACCATGCATAAAGCTGAAACTCCCCCCATTGTTTGTTGATGCATCCTGCTGCTTCTCCATTCATCATTTCATTCAGTCCAAATACAATGATTGGTTGTGTTTATTGAAGTCCTGTGAGGACCACACACTACGGCTTTTTTTCTTCTTTTACAGACAAACTTTATTTATTGATGATCATCATGTGAAGAGAATTTTGCCAAATAAGATAAAAAGTCTTTCGGAGCCAACTTACCAACTCTACCTCTTTTAATTTATTTTTCATGAAGCACATTGCACACAATGTTAATATCTGTACATTGTTTCCACTGTAGGCTGATAATACCCTGTTCACCCACCTGCTATGACTGTGTTCAGGTTTTATTTGAATAAAGCCCATGAAACAGACCTTTAGGCAAAGACGTGTGAAATCTAACCAATGATAAGAAGACGGCACGAACAATAAAGCTCAACTGTCTAGTGTTGAGTGCAGTTAAAGGTGAAGCGCAGCTTTTCATTGACAGAGAACGTTCCAGAATTTCCAGATGTCTACCATTGCTCTGCATTTTTATTGGCCAAGTTGAGTGTGAGGAGCATGTGTGAAGCATATTTATAGCCAGAGGGGTTCTGCAAAAGAAACTGATTCAACACAGGGCCACTTAGTTTAACATGGAGGATGCCATGGTTAATCTTTTGATAGAAGAAAACAAAGACTAGAAGAACAACTTGTACGCTCGCTCATCAGATGTTAAGTATATCTTATGCAGCAAATCTTCATTAAAATGTCTTAAAACTACAAGACATTTGTTATATATTTTGTTGACTTGTGTAGTACAATTACCCCAATATTATCCAAAATGTTTCCAACAATTGTCAAACCCCAAGAGATCCTCAAGGTAGCGGGACATTGAATTTCCATTGCTACAGCTTTCTGGGCAAAGAGGTCTGACAAGGGAAAAAGAGCCTGCTGGCCAGTTAAACTTTATTTCCCTCCACTGTTTGTATCGATCACGATTATTCATAGACCTTTGCTGCGTAATGTGAAAAAAACTCTACTTCAGTTGGATTTTCATTGGCAGTTGTGGTGAAGAAAACAACACTCATGATACTACGCCACTTTACGAAGTCATCAAGCTTGGTGTTTTGTTATTGTTTGTTTGTTGAGAGACCCCTAGTGGCCAAAGCTACATATTGTACATTTTAACACAGAGAATATGTAATTTATATTAATAACTCTGTCTTGGAACAGTAGCTTTGTTTTTCCTGTAAACTGGACGTATATGAATAAACAGCACGAACAGTGGTGTCTTAGTCGAGATAGTTGTGAGATGGGTTCATGTTGATGAGAACGACACAGGTTAAGGAGTTATTGTACAGCAAACTTGAACATGTATCTAAAAATGTGTCCAACTGTTCCAGGCCATGTCAGGGCAGAGGTGTATGACTGCATGAGCACATAAGCTCTGAGGTGGCTGCCTCAGTAACAGAGAGCAGCAATGGATGTTATGCCATAATTACTATGACTTGTTAATCACATAAGGAGAGGGGATAGGTCTTTGAACTGAGCGCCTTGTTTCTCTGTTAAATGGACTTAAACGCTTCCCTGCTGTGTTTGTGTGTGCATGTACGTGCACACACTCCCGACTCCTTTGGAGTGATTAAGTAGCGAGTCAGAAGTAGGTATGCTTAAGAAGTCTGTGCTGGAGTAGTCCCAACGCACCTGTGTTTTCATTGTGCTTGGATTCTTTCCCCAAGGGGCCTGTAAGATCATTACTGCAGACACGACTGCATCATGAGTAAACACATGGATACACTTCATTAAAGGAGCAGCCGGCTCGGATGGTAGTGGATGCTGTTATGAAAGAACACAAAGACTGAAGAACGGTTAATCACTTACAAGCCCAGAGTCCAACAAGTCATGTAAATGGGCAGCCTGTAAAAGTATCAGTAAAATGACCA
Organism: Limanda limanda; assembly: GCF_963576545.1. Classification (NCBI taxonomy): domain Eukaryota; kingdom Metazoa; phylum Chordata; class Actinopteri; order Pleuronectiformes; family Pleuronectidae; genus Limanda; species Limanda limanda. The sequence continues at coordinate 2,521,671 of NC_083647.1, forward strand.
ATCACAAAGCTGGGGTCCAGGGAGGGGGTTGTAACATTTTATAGGCAGTCCTTAAAAACCCTCGGAAGTCTACATCATGTCATCAGACATGTCATCACTCCTCATTGGTGTGAGCTGCAGAAACTCATCCGCCATCTTGATCGCTGATGTAAAAACATGGACAGTGCCCAGAAGCAATGGGCATAAGACAATGGGAAAATGTATGAGTTTTTTGTGTTGATATTATGGGATGAAGTTGCTTTTCCATGCATTATTCCACTCTATATAAGTCCTCACTGAGGGAGGTATATATTTAGCTGAGTTTATGCTGATTATGATGTGTACAAGCATAGATTTAATCATGCTCTATCTGGTGCTACTATAAGATGGATATGTAGTAAAATTCACTTAATTTTCATAACAAGTTATTCTGCAGACTGAGTAGCACACACACAAACACACACACACACTGTGGCACTCGACTGTCTCATTTCAAAGGCTCCTCCTAATGAGTCTAACGAATGCATCCATCCATTCTTCCAGAAACCATTGTAACTTTCTCTAGCCACCATTGTTGCTCAACCCAACCCATACTGAATTGTGTTCAAACATGCTGGCTGGCTGGGACCTTTCATGACTGTGTGTTTAATGTTCTCTCTGTATCCGTGTAGGTTTCCCCTGGGTGCTCTGCTGTTCCTTAACAGGACATGCAGGTTAGTTTGGTGGGGACATTGTTGTTTCCTGTAGGTGTTAATGTGAGCATGAGTCTGCCCTGTGATAAACACACAAGCTGTCCAAATGTACCCCACCTCTCAGGGATGGAACGGATCATCAGTGTTCTGTGGGTGTGGTGATAGACTTTGTTTTCTTTAATTTCTTTCTTTCACCAATTTCTGCAAAGTTTAATTTGTTGTTTATTATGTAATAGTGAAACTGCACCAGTATCCCTTTTGCTGTATATCCAACAGAAGGCCGCGAGTGTTACTGGTACAATGTCAAATGAAGACATGTCTCTATCTATTTATAATTACACTGTATTTTCATATTCCCTTTGAACAATAACAAACACAGTAAGTAAGGACGAGTAGAGGATTACTCCAGTTTCACTTTCGGATTGTGTGACATCACTAAATGAGGAAGAAACTTCATGCAGGGTGGAAACAGCAACAGTGGATCCAGATTATAAATGATAAATGAGGTTCCCATATGCAACAGTAAAAACTGGAAAAGGCCGTTTTCCATCGCTGAAAGTCAGGAATCAAGCAAAAGACAAACTTCGTGGCACTGAGCTGCCCCGCCGCTCTGAGACGACTGTGGAGTTCTGAGCAGAGACGCTGAAGCCAAACTGGAAATGCTTTGAATTTGTCAAAGTCATCACGGCTGCTGCTGGTGAGTGTAAAGGCACAGGGCCGACTCAGGCTTTACATTCCTGATATGGGATGTGAACATCCAAAACACAAAGCATTTGATGACTATTACAGGAAGCACATTTGAGATATTCTGACAAACAAAGTAGACTCTATTAATGATTTGAACAGACTATGTTTGGTCGCATGGATGAACACTTCAGGCTATGCTTTGTGGTTTTACTAAAGCGTTTCAAATTACTCAGTGAGCAGGGAAGCGTAAGAGTCAACGAAGCAATGATGATGACAAGGACAGAAATGCATTCAGTTATTTGTCTCACTGAAAACTTCTGTAAGGAATCCAAGTTCCAAGTTCCAGTTTAGGATGAATCACTCACAAAATGTAAATATCACAGTCTCAAAAATAATATCTCTTTATTTAAAATCCATATGTCCATTCCATACAAAATGTACTTTGCAGTACTAGCCCACCCACGAAATGTAAAATAATCCTTGCACTAAATAATTAAACATGCACTCACAGTGTAAATTATATTTGTTCTGAGAAAAATAGAAATATAGTTGTAGAAAAATAGTGGTTCCAAAAATGTTTTGAATACCAAGCTCTCAAACTATTTGGTATCTTTCTCTTGTCCTGTTCCCTCCCCACTTCCAACAAAGAGCCAGCATATGTAATACGATTGAGCAGAATTGTGAGATCCACAAGTGGATGTGTGGATTTAGGAGTTACTGTGAGCATGTTTAATTGTGTTTTCATTTCATTATTTTGTATCCATATCACCTCACCACCTTTAGTAGCAGTGAGTAGGAGGGAGAAGCCCGTTTTGTTTAATGTATCTTTTCCCCTTGTTTATGGTTTAGGAGCTAGGTTACACTTTAGTAATATTTTCAACTTAAGTTTTTTCCTTTTTGTTTGTTGTTTTTGCTCCCCTCTGAAGCTGGGGAGCCACACCACATGTTATGTCTAGGTTTCCCGTATACAAAGGACATACCACTCCTTCTAAATGACCAACTTGCATTTTAAGTTAAAATCAGCTTTAAAGGTACAGTGTGTAGAATTTAGTGACATCTGGTGGTGAAGTTGGATGTCTCACCTGAATACCCCACTCCTCCCCCAACCCCGCCCCCCAAAATTCTGGTCATATGCTCAATGCATCATCCAGAAGCCCATCATAGACATTCCAACTCCTTGCTTCATATCTCATCATCACCACCAGTGTCTGGACTCAGGGGGAAGTCTGCTTCCGATCAGAAGCTCCTAACCCAAAAGAGAGCAGTGTTAAGGTTGTACTTCCTGCTGGAGACTACCTAAGACTTTCTCCACAATAAATGTTCACAGTTAATTATTTTCAATCCTAATTCACTCTCTTATTTCACCCTCTATAAGTCTCCTCTGATTGAAATAGCATTTTCAACTATTAGGCACCAAAGGCTTTCACATATGCAGTATAGTATATTTACCTGTAACCACACTACTGATACTTTAAATGAAAAGTGTGGCTGTTGAGAAATGATAATTTTTCATTCCAAAACCTTTATGATGGACTGTTTCTTAAGTACTGACGATGGCCATGACCTTGGGTTTCCAACACTGGTCCCATCATCGACCTTTTACAGCCATTGCCATCTAACTGTAGATGTGTGTCACATCAGCAACATTCACACCACCTCCTCCACAGAAGTCAGCACTGTGCTGTACTTTTCCACAGCTGTTTGTGTGGTAAGGGCGACTCATGTGACAGCCTGCTGACCGCCCCTTGTGTACTCAGTGTAGCTCTACACCTCAGATACATTATTGCCCATCTTCAAAAGGGAACATAATTGCACAACATAAATGAAAACTGTTTACATATCAAACATGGCTTGGAGGTTTGGGAAAGTTCCAGATTATCAGAACAATCCTCACGTTAATCAGTAATAAGGTTAGTTAAATATGTAGAAACAGATGTCAGCAGTGACCTTTTGAGAAAACGTTATGGATAAATATTCTTTTCACAAACACTGACACATGTCGACCCGGTGATTCCCTCTTGAGGTGAGAGGTGATATAGATCTGAATTTTACTGATGACTCACACTCAGCTACGACTCTTTGAAGAGGTTTGTCTTTGAAAAGTAGTTTTTAATGGCTTTTGAAGGTTGATGGAGAAATACAGGGCATGGAAGCAAACCCCGAGCCTTATTGTTGGGACAAGCTCAGGTCTGCCCTGAACCAGCTCTTAGTTATGCCACCATAGATCTAGATTGTCAGACACATGACAGATGGAGCTTCTCTTTCCTCTTTTCCCTCTTTATCACGTTAATGTCTCATCAATACCTGTTACTGACTTGACCTCTTCCCCAGGGTCCTTGTGCTATATCGTTGCAGATCCATGATCGTGGATCATGTTCATAATTCGTGATTGTGGATAATGATTACCAATAGATTGCTTTGATATACAATATGCCGACTCACATATACTAACATGATTGGCAATACCTCTATCATATCAATTGCCATCACTGCAAAACATTTTCTTTTGATTAGATACTTTAAAGTTTAAACCTTGTGTCTCCATTAATTCTAGGCACTGTCTTTTCTCATCATTGTTTTAAATATTATTTTGTTAACATGCTTTGCTAGACTTGGCATCTCCCTGAGGTTGTGTGTGTTGTTTGTTAGTTTTTCTTTATTTTATTAAGGGTTAAATGTTCGGTTTGTAGAATTGTAACTGTAAAAAACATGGCGGCCTCCATAGAGAGGACCCACTCCCAATGTAAATATCAAGTATTTAAATATAAAAGGCCCGTTCTAGGGAAAGAAAAAAGCAAATCATACATATTAGATGAAACACAGTGAAAACATCATTAGGATTATTTTATATACAATTTATGCCAATAGGTCCCTTTCACCTAAATCTTACACACTGAACCTTTAAGGGCTTTAATTGATTAATTGAATGGATTAAATCGATTTGTGCAGACTTATACACGTCAGCTGTGGTTGTGAACCCTTATAGATAAGTGAGATATACAATTTAGTTGAAACACTACTGATGAGGCTGTAACAGTAAGTACCGTACATGAGAGTACAGTCAGCGATTTTTCATTGACCTAACTACACAGGCAGACTGACACACACCATTGTGTAAACATAACAAACTTTAATGCAAACCCATTAATTTCACTTTGTGTGTCTGTGTTTTTCTACAGTAACGCTGTGCACTGAGAGAGGTGATCATCTTTTCCTAAACACCTGTTTGAACAAAAGAAAACAATCCAGCCTGAGACCAAATTTCCATTCTACAACTGGTTATGTAATAGTATTTTCCTAATTATTCTACGCTGACTTGGATATCACAAAGCAAGTAAGTTCAGACAAAGACATTAATCTCAAGGAATATAACCACAACCATGACTATTTGTGGTGGTGATATAGTTACATTTGGCAGAAACAGCTCCACTCTGAGGAATATTTCAGAGAATAACAAGTAGAAGGATGCTGCATGAGAACAAGTTCCACTAAAATAAACAAATACACTAAAGCTACCAAAGCTACTCAAGTTGGATTTTTTTCATGATCAGATTTTTTATGTAGCTGTTGACGTAATCTTTTAAAATGTGGCCAATATCAGACTGTAATGTGAACTGGTCTCAGCCATGATGTGACCCGCCTGCGCAGAAGAAAAACAAGACGTCACACGCAGCACGCTGTGTATGGAGGAAAACAGAGAGAAGAAGTTGGTGATAAACATGGAGGCCACAGATGTGAACATTTACGGATTCATTTTGCTCTTGATATGCTTTCAAACACAGACCAGTTGCAAATCAGACGAGTCACCCCAAGTTTATGAGGTCTGAAACCTCTGTCTCTCCACTGACTACCTCCGTCACAGTAGTCTTCCATGTTTGTTTTCGCCTGGTGATTTCCACCTGCCCCTTCGCCTGCTCAAAACTTATGAGGAGAGTCGATCAAGAGTGATGTAAAAGTCGCATTGAATTCCGAATTTACGGTTCACTTGGCTAGTCAGACTGAGGTCGTACAATAGGGAGCACTCACACAACCTAAGAAGCCAGCCGCACTACAGCACCCTGGGAGCAGTTGGGATGTTTGATGTCAATGTTTCAATCAGGCGAGACTCCGATTCAATGTTTTATTATTTATTGACATGTGCACAGAAAGTGGTGTGAATGTTATAGTCTTTTTGAGTTTCAGACCCCTGTGTGATGTCATTGGGATTAGTAGGCAGCGAAGCAGAACGTAGTACTGGAATTCCCCCCCGGGTTCTAGACTCTGGTGGTGGTTTAGGATCCAGATGAGGTGATGATAATCCTAATGAAGACTGGAGGAGATTAGGGTGGAGGTGGGTTATGCACGTCACTGAATGACGGCTGACTGCAGAAGAGAGGAGAAGGGGTTTAAAGTTTGACAGCAGCCTCATGATTGGCTGAAAGAGACTATGGCAGAATCTGATTTGCCATTTAGAAACGCCCACAATCAACTGATCAATAACGACAGAGAGAGTGAGAGACTTGAGATTGAATGAATTGGGGTAAAGTCTCCCTGACTGAACTAACTCTGAGCTTCATTTATGGAGGAGAAAGCTCTGATCATTCAATTAGAGATGTTGTAACTGGGCGTGGGTCCAGTTTGGGGACTTTGGCTGGGCTTTTTACTTGATTTTTTTCTTACATTGTACACGTGCATGTAATTGGCGAAAACATTAACCTCGGTTCCGGTTTCAGACACAAAATACAGAGTCCTTTGGGTTTGGCCCGGTTAGTTTTTTCTCAGGCTTGGTCGGGTTTGGATAGCCAAACATTTGAACCAATGAATTAAGATTGATGACGACATATACATTTTAAAACTATGATTATATCATTCGGGTCCTCAGAATTTAACTGGTGCTAAGTGGGGACTCATTCAGTGCACACCCAGTCTTGGGATATAAAGGGGAAATCTGTTTTGACACCCATTGTGCTAGAGAAACTTTAGATCACTGGTCGCCAATCTGTCGATCGCGATCTACTGGTCGAGTCTCGCAGACTTCACTGTCGATCCCCCAACTCTCTGGACTCACTGGCTGATGTCACGCTGAAGATCAGCCGTGTGTCGGTTGTCTGTTTTTCACAGGTGCTGTGTGTCTCCTGCTGACGATGGAGTTGCAGGTTTATCACCTGCATTTTCTTCAAGAACAAGTTGTTTTATGTACTGTATGTACTAGTAAATGTCAGGATTCTACGGTATGAAGATGTGCATCTTTCGGTCTGTCGATAACAATCAAAGCCCCGTTGGAACAAGTTGATTCAGAGGGTGAAACGCTGGAGTGCTTTTACTTTGAAACAGGTGCGGAAAGTGCAAATACATTTGTGTCATAGAAAGATTAACATTGTGGTTCACAGCAGAATAAACAGCGGCAAAGTGTCAGGGCAGCACAGCCCTGGAAACGGGGATTCGTCAGACTCACTCTTCAAACCTAGGGCTTTGATAATTTCCCAGAATGCCTTGCGAATCACTGGGTTACTATCTTAGGTTAATAACGTTTCAATGTATGATGCACTTGATTGAGCCAGCAAATAGCAGCGATGTTACTGAACTTAACTGCTCCTCTAATAACAAAGCATCCTGGCAGGGTTGCCTACAGACCCCTGGTTGCTCACTGAAGCTGTTTGCTTTTGATTCATACGTGAACAAATGCCGAGCATCAAGGCTTTTTGATTTAAAATGTCATTGATTCACCTGCATTAGCATAGATGTTATTTGGACATTAAAGGTTTATTCCATTAGTAACTGCAAACAATAGCAGTGGTTTATTTAAGATCTCAACGATTTTATTAGCATGACGTGGGCTTTGGCGGCTGTGGCTGAGGGGTAGATGCTGATCGCCGAATTTCCCCTAATAGAACAAAAAAGTGCGGCTTACTGTACTGTAACGAGCTTTGAGTGGTCTTCATCAGACTAGAAAAGCGTTATATAAATACAAAACCATTTACCATTTACATCCCCAGCACAACTTCTTGTCTCGTCTGTTTACATCAACGCCTACTGGTGATGTTTCGGGTCTTCGCGACGACTACTGATGATGTAATGGCTTCTTGAAGGGCAGGGGTAGGGTAAGGGAGAAGAGGTGATAGGGGATTGGGCCTTAAACAACTAGAATTGCGTTAAGAAACAAACACAGACAAAAACCTTCTTGGTGGAGACAATTGAAACAGATAGAAAAACTAAACCTAATCTATGATTTGTAGGGAGTTGGTTTTATTCCCAATTTATCTTCATTTTCTACAAGTCTCAGTCAACCACCTAGTTTCAGACTGAATCTTTATCTTTGGACAAACTACTTGGAGACAACAGTCTGGCTTCACAGATTTTCATTCATTTCTCATTTCTATTTCATCGTTTGCTGCTTTTGATATATACATCAATATTATAGTGCGGGGAAAAACACCACAGAAAAACCTTTTACTAACCACTGAGCCAAATTTAAGTTATTTTTAACCAAACACATTGAGTATGAAATCACAGCACCAACTCAAACCCTGTTAAAAACAACCTGTCAGAGTGGCTGGAAGGTTTGGTTAATTCTAAGGTTACATACAGAAGAAAAGGTTACTTTGCAGTTTGTGGGTGATGTGTTCCCACGTTACTTTTTAATTAATGACAAATGTCAAATGTAAGATTTAATCCTTTTTTCGTTCGAGTTGTTGAATAATCCATATGGCTAATGACATCAGGTTAATAGTAGAGGTATGAAATGTCAAACATCAGTATGTTGGTGTTAAGTAACTGAGGGCAAACAAGCAGAATGAGCATTGGGGCCATTGTACTTCAGTTTAAAGCTATCAGCGTTGCACTATAACACTCTGGAGGGTTTAATGGACTATTCAGCTTATTTACCCATGTCATTATGGGTCAGAGGTCGGTGAAAGACTGATCACCTCAGCTGCTAATTCAACAAGAATCTGCACACATGTGGACAAGAATGCAAAGGCAAGCTGATGAATTACAGAGAGAGAGAGATACAGATACCCTAAATCTAAAGTCAAGGCCAATTTATGCTTGAGCGTATTTTGTAAAACGGATAGATAAGACCGCCCTATCCGTCGTGAAACGCCCTCTCCGAGTGCTTCGGACAGCTTTTCGTACACGTCTGATTTTTCGAACTTCTCCGTGTTGTGTCGGAGAGCCCGCGGACAGCTCTTGGCTGTGATTGGTCCGCGAACGACATCATTTCCGTACGACGTCATTTCTGTTCTATGTCATTTCCGGACCTGTAACTTCCTGATTCACAATAAACACATACACAACTACGATTCTACGATTAATGTGACGTGTGTGTTAAGCCAGGGGAGTTGTCCGGCTGACGGTGGCTCGTTCGAGCACTGACGGCATGTGTGCACGGTCACAGACGGTTAGAACGAGCTTTCAAAACGGCGCTAGCAGGCTAGGCTAGCGGGCTAGCAACCATGCTAACTGCGGTGGTAACAGTGCATAACCCCGCCGTCACGACTTTAACTCCACTTCTATCATGACACTGTTTCTATAATACCGCCAGGTTAGAAGCAAACACTGGGTAGTAGTTAGTGTCGGGAGTCCCTGCTGACTGTGTGTGGAAGCTGAGGTTGAAGCTAGCTGGGAGGGGAGCTAGCTAGCTCTGTGTAGCCTCAAGCAGATTCAAGCTGTGGAATCAGCAACACAGTTCGGAAACAAGACCGGGGAACCGCTGCGCTAAGAAACGATAACATCAGCATCTTGACCCGCTGGGTGTCACTTTATTTAGTTCTGTTAGTTGCCATGGTTCAGTGTGTGGGAGGCAGGCTGACAGAGAAATATAAACACAAGTGGACTTCTTCTTCCGATAATTGGGGTAGGCTTCTCTGAGCTCGTCTTCCGTTGCGCCACCTATGGGTTTGGCGGTGAATTTTATTCGACGTACAGTGGTCGGAGAAGTAAAAATCAAAAAGACTCTTCGTCTCCCGCTGAGCCCTCCGAGAAACGGATACGTAGAAGTATATAAGAGCCTTTACGCTGAAGCAACAGGATTAGAAGCAGTTACCACACCCAAACGCATTGATATGCCACTGAATCCACAGCCTCATGACAGAGGTGATAGGCCTATTCTACACTACTGCAAATATCCCTCCCACCCCGTTTTTCAAAAAGTCTCTTCACACACAACTTTTAACAAAAAGAGAAGGCCAGAACAGCAGTGGCAGGAGGGACGGAAGTGCTATAGATGCCACGTGTAATGGAGAACATCAGAAAGAGAGTATTTACATGCAGAGAAAATAGGCGAGACTGCTTCTCTCGAGAAGAGCAGCCCGTCCCTGTGGCCGCTCAAACATGGCCGCCAAAATGAAAAGCAAGACGTTCCATGGCGCCAGTGTGGTCTAAGCGTAAAGTCTAAGTGAATACCTCAGGTGGCAGACACCCAAGGAACCATGATGGAAGGACAAGCCCCTGCACCGTATGCCGTCAATAGAAGAAGTGGCTGATGTCGAGAAATCCTACCAATGGCTGGTCTGATGGACACCATGGAGGAACTAATCATGGCAGCACAAGAACAGGCGCTAAGCACAAGATCAATAGAATCCATGGTCTACCACAACAGACAGGAACCCATGTGCAGGCTGTGCAAAGAAGCCCCTGAGACAGTCTAGCACATAACAGCAGGATTTAAGAAGCAGGAAAGTAGACTATAAGTGGATGACCATGATCAAATGGCTGGCATTGTGTAGATAAACATCTCAGTAGAGAATGGGCAGGAAATCCCAAGTAACACACACTCCATAGGTGGTTAAGAATGACTCATGTGGGACAGATAGACAGTTAACTGTATTTATCAGTTGCCTTTAGCAAGTGGTTTGTTTTTCACTATGTTATGAATTCTCCTTTGTAAAAATCAAATTACGCAGAAAATACAGTCAACACAGTTGATATTCAATCTTCATGGGGGAAATTGGTGACGTTCCCTATCAATAATGTATTCAATGGCCTCAAGTTTATATTTATGTTTACATGTTTTTGCTGACTATCATCAACCATTCATTTGCACTGACATTCACATATAGTCACCTGAAGATAAACTCCATCGATCCGGCGACTGGAAGAAGCAGTTGTGGTGTTTGCTCGCTGGGAGCCTCTGGAGGTAGTTAATGGTCTTATGATGACCTCCTGGCCAGCTAACAAACTGCGGTCTGCAAAGCCAAAGCCTTGGGTTAAGACAAACATTGGACTCCAGGGAGCATTACAGCTTTGAGTGGTGATGACAAGCCGGATTGGCTACATGTGGGATATTTATTTAAAATTTCACATATTGTTAATTCAGCTCTCGCATGTAACAGCCAAGAAATGTTAACCATTTGAAAAACAAAATTCTTGAGCTCAGCCTTGGCAGAGAACATCAAAATGGGAAAATTAACCCGAAACATTAAAGCTGTTTAGTTGCATATGTGAGGTTGCATTTGCCAAATTACTGTTTTCTTAATAATTTCTTCACTTGCCCATGTCTCAGGCTCTGCTGACCCCTCTACAAACACACACACACACACACACACACACACAGAATGAGAGAAATGCTTCTCAATCAGTCATCAATCATTTTGCTCAGCAGAAAACAATTATGAGCAAGAGCTGACGATTTAAACATGAAACACAATTTAGTGGAACATATGGACTGACCACTCGTTCAGCACGTTAGCATACTCCAGTAACCCTTGTGATATAAAGAGCAGCTCAATGAGCCAAAAGACAAGACTAAAAAAAAGTACCAAAAAAGCCATGGATTAACAACACCACCCTAGAGCCCCTCTGGTAGCATGTTCCAAAATCTAAAGTCTCTTAATCATACTACTAATGGGCGGAGTGTCAGCATTAACTATCCCATTTCATGCAAAACAAACAATGTTCGTAAAAAGATCCTGTACCCATGTGGTAATGTATAGGTCTGCATACAGTGCTGCAGATGAAACATCTCATGCACTATATAGAGTACCAAGGCTCTAGATAGTACATATAAATGTTATATATAACAGAATATCTATTTATCTTTAAACTAATTATTCAGATTTATAAATGTAGTTGTTTTTAATGACTGCTGGAAACCCTTTCAAGACACGTACTATGTAATAATATCTTTTATAAAGCCTAAACTCAATAAAGACACATCTAAATAAAGCCAACATATTCCAGATATGGCTGCAATCTTGCACAAGTGACATCATTTGGAGCCAGAGTCTGTGCAGTTTTACCTAAACATGTGCCTGACCAAAAGTCTCAGCTGTCAATCATGATGTTCCACCCCGTTTCATAGCATCAAATAACTAATTCAAACCAAACAGACCTGAAGAATTGAACATCCATCAGTGTGATGACAACTACCCAAAATGTCAGAAAGCATATTATTTTTTAAATGTTTGTGTGTACTTTGACTCTAGTTTGGTCCATTTGCTAATGTGGAGGGTTTGGAGATAATGAGCTTTACTTAAGCCAGCCACCAGGGGGTGATCCAGATTGACTTTAATGAGCTGTCATATTGTCATGTTTAAATATAGCCTATGGGTGCCATATGCAAAAAATGCAAAACAGTAATACTTTCTTCTTTTATTACTTGTAGTAATAAAGACATTGGCTACGGAGTTTACCCACAGTGGGAGGTTTGTGAAATGTGGGAGTTCACACACTACAGTGGGAGGTTTTCTACACAGACGTGTTCACAACAGCAACAAAGTCAGCAGTAGGCAGAGACAGGAAGAAAAATGTTAACTCTATTTTTAGTTTTTTTGTTAATTTTTGCATCTGTAGCGGGTTAGAGGTGTCATCATCCCCCCAACTTGCTCATGGTGAATACATTGAGGGATCCCCTGCTGATTCCTCACATTCAATTCTCCTGAATTTCTACAGACTTTATACGAAGAGGCAAGGCGGAGAAAGTCCGCTGAAACTTTGTAGTTTCTCGAACATTTGCGTTCACACATGCAGCCCCCCCAAAGGAAAAGACAGAGTACTGTTGAGTTCATTGCATGTCTGAAATCAACTTAAGATCCATTAGGTGGCATTATCTTTAGGTTTACTGAGACATGACTTCTCTATGAAATACAAATTAATGAAACAAAATGTCCTCTCTTTGCCACTAGGTGTCAGTATTAAACTTAACTCTTAGGAAATGGCATACAAAGGCCATGACATGTCTTTTTTAAATTTTATGTCTCGAAACATGCTAACTGTCAGCATTTGTATTACTGTATTTCAGTCACTAGACTGTAGTTACTAGACAATAAATAAAAACAGTCTTTGTATGTGTTTGTATCATTAACTCGTGTCTAAAAATGTGGGTCAACAGCATTCATGTCAAAGTTCTACAATATTTTAGCTTATACAAATTGTGCAATTTGTGTGGAATGAAACAACATCTCTGCAACATTAAGCCTTTTTAAATGATGGTTTGAAAGGACCTCAACTATATTTTAACTTTTTCATGATGTGATTTTTATTTCGACTTTGACAGTTTATACGATCATATATGTGGGAACTACACTGATGAAAGGAAAACAAGACGTCATTGATGTCACCTGCCTTTCATTATGCATCCATTCCAAGAGCAGAAGCAAATGTTTCTGCTCTAAAGAAAACCTTCTAAATTACGAGCATTAGTCAAAGTGTCGTTTACCCCGTTCATGTCGGGTAATGACAGGAGCTGTGTACTAAGAAAAGCTTTCCCCGCTCCGTACAGCTCAAACCATGCTGAGTAATGGTGAGTTTATAGAGGACAATCCAGCCTCACTTCAGTGCGTTCGCTGTGAGCTCAACTAAGAATAAAATGCCCGACAATTAGGAGAGTTGATTGCAGTCACAGAGGCTGCCAAGCAGCAATTTCCATTGTTAATAACCAAAAGAAAACATTTATGTCTGATGCTGAAAATTGTCTTGCTTTTAGCGGCAGTGGCCCTCAGCCATTTGTGGTATTTTATTATAATGGACTAGAAAAACATCACAGCCCTGGACTGGAGGTATCTGGAACTGGGGAGACATGTTTTTTCAATTAGGTACCACATTATGACCCCTTAGCAAAAAACAAACAAGTGTGTACCATCCCAACTGCACACATACATGACCACACTTCATGAGATATCACTTAAGTAAACACAGTCTACCTGTTATGCTGCCTTATCACAAGCCCTCAGTGTTAAACTAATAAATTAACAAGTGTATGAAAATGAGTGGTCAGATGACGAGATGCATTGTGGGGCTTGAGGATTCATTGTCTGTACAAAAAACAAATAGAGGTTTGGATTTTACTGAAGAAATAGAATCGTATCCCTTAGTATCTAAAATATGATCTAAATGTTTCTCCTGAATATGTGCTGTACATATTTTGCTGTTATAACATTACAAACTTACAGTGGAGCACATGCAGAAGAGGCAGATGGCTGCAAGAAATAGTGAAGAAAGTTATTCTAATTGGATTAATGTGCTTCGGAGTTCCATGTTGGAAATTAACTATGGGCTCATCACCATTCCTCCCACTTTTTGTGGATAGTGTATGACGTCTTTACTTTGTGGTTTGATTGATTCTAAAACTAGTTTCTAGTCAGCTTCTAGTTATTAACTTGTAAGAAGCTTTTAGAACATGAGTTTTCTTTCCGAAGTGGGCGTTTATCATATCGACATGCGAAGCGCTTTTAAGTAAGGTTTTATAAAGAAATACCCAGAACCCCATCTGCAGCTCTGAAATGGGGCAATGTTGACAACAATAATGTCAGGAGGGATTACTGGTGAGTGCATCATCAGGCGGTGGCAGTGCAGGAGGCGATGGTCCTTCCAAGGCAGGCTGGATGTTCTGTAACATTAGACCGGTTAGTGCAGCGCTGCCAAACTCCTCAGGAGCCTGAAGTCATAGTGAGCAGCACAGTTAGAAATCAAAGTCCATCACAATGCCAGCTCTCTTGTCGAGCGCTTCAGGAAAGCTCATGTAATACAATACAGTGTGCTTCAAAATCTCACGCACTGCACAAACCACTTCCACCGTGGAGCTTTACAAAAGCAGGAAAAATTGAAGCTGTTCTTTTCTCGATGATGAAAGCAAAGTGTTTCCTTTTTCCAGAAACAGATGGGAAGTTTGGGATTGCATTTGAAAAAAAGAAACCATTTCATGCTGGAACTGCAGAGTGTATGAACGGCAGTGATGTGTTCATCGTGCTCCAAGTTCACCTGTCAGCTCACATCAGAGATGTATTTTTAAAAAACATTTTTTTCCCTCCTTTCCCAGACAAGATTTATTGCACTGCATTACTCACTAGAGCAAATTTTAGTGTCACTATCAGTGACACCGGTGCTGAGGCTAAACATGCAGCTGACAGACAAATTACACAGGCCTAATCTGTTTTCTGTCGACCTTTGTTCCCATAGTAACAGGCTCAGGGTGTCAGAGGCGGCTCTGAGGTCCCCCCACCTGTATGTGAGGATGGAGGGGGTCCTCTGGTCCAGCCATTAGCCTTACCAGCCATCAACACATCAGCAACTTGACAAATTGCTTCAGATATGTGAAAAGAATAGCAGCAGGAATAATGACAATATGGACGGATGAGCTGTGAAGAAAAGTAAACACAGGCTGGATAGTTTATGTGGAGGGCCAGGGGTGAATGTGAATGTTACTTTGACTGATAGGTGGTATCAATAAAAGTAACCACACTTTAGATTTACTGAAGTAAATATTTAGGTATTTATGAATCAAAAGTTCATGATCTGATCGTGGATCGTGATGGTGGATGTGAATGTTGCCAAGGTCACAGCAGAACAACACAACAATACAGCTTCTCACATATTCTACCATTACTGCCAATAACTTTTAATTGTCATTGCTGCTCCCTTCATTTCTATCAGATATTTTCTTATGTATAAATACTTAAAACATTAACACACCTTTCCATTATGTTAAAAACTGTTTCTTTAGGTCAATGTTGTAAATATTGTTGTAAAATATGTTTGTAAAAATTTGTTGATTGTGACAAGCAGCGCATATCTGTCTGTCCTTGGAGAGGGATCTCTCACATTTTAATAGTTACTGTTACTATTGTGGACGGTCCAGTACAAAGGATGTAACATCTTGTTAAGCTAATTTTACTATAAACTAATTCTGATTTGTGAATATGGACTATACCAATAAAATGTGATTGATTTATGCCATACATGTTTTAATTCAAGGGTTAAATTATTTAAGATACATAGCAAAATTATATTTTCTTTGAAGAGATTATCATTTTTTTTTTCTGTGTATTATTTAAGTATTGTTACCACTTTTTTATGTACCCTGTAACTACGATTATTGGGTTGCCTGCTTTGGAAAAGTAAAGGGAAAATTGCCTTGTATGTTTGACCTATGATAAGATGTCAACATGACCCCCCCCCCCTCAAAGTGTAAGATGGATGGATAGATTGAATTTGATATATTGACGGAGAAAACGAGACAGGGATTATCAAAAGATGGATACAGGAATGAAATGCAGCAGTGCGGACGGCCGTGAACTGAACTGAGCACAAGGGAAATGCCAAAACAAAATGCTTTGGACTCTTTCCTTTTTGCTTGTGTAACAGAAATGTACATATTTTCATTTGTGTCTGCTCTATAATGTGTTCACTCACATGGGAAACCACCATGACCTGTGATCTGAATCTTGACCTATCTGCTGAACAGTCTTAGTTTCTGCTTTGTATCAGACAGAAGAGACTTTGCATGGCGGGACTGGGAGAAAAAGAAAAATCACCCCCACCAGTTTGAGCTGTCTCTGTGTCATCATTTTCTTGTGTGCCTAGTTTGCTTCTTACAAAAAACATATCTGACTGCGCTGTCTTTGTCTTTCAGCTCAGACACTTCACACTGAACGATTGAATCCTTTGCAAAGCCTTAAATAATACTCACAAAAGACCACTGGGTCTCAAACAACCTTTTGAATTTCCACTACTGCATGTTGAGGAATGAACGTTTGTATAATCTAAATGGGAGAGCTAATGTTATTAAGTTTCATGTTTTCAGGACTAAATTGTAGCTTGTGATATTTTGTTGACTTGTGCACAGAAAACTCCTTAACCCTTGTAAAGTTCTAAAACATGTGACTGTCACCCTGTGTCTTGATGCCTGTCATGTATCTCATTATGTCTCCTACCCCACCCTCCTTAAATCCTCATTACATTTCCCAGTAGTAAAAAAAGCAGGGATGAACTAGATGAGGCAGCCAATGGCTGTCCACACCATGCGCTGGTGCTTTGAATGTTTTCTTGTATTTTATGTTGAGTTTTTCGAGGCACTGGGGACATTCCTGGTGCTCAGCTCTTAAAGCAGCCGCCCACTCCCATTTCCACTGAGCAGATTCTTATCTCCCCTGGGAACCACAGCATACTTCTTTCAATGAAATCATTTATGTCATTTTACATTCTCTCTGCTTTCTGGGCGAAACACTCAGCGACAAACATTGCTGATGTGCTGGCCCCTGCTGATAATTTAAAATGTTTTTATTATGCCGTGTTAAATACAAATACATGAATACCACCTCAACATGAGGTATTACAATGCTTCTTATAGCTGTCAAAGTAATGCTCATCTAGTTTTTACTCAGAAGTGGCAGGAGTGCACGATGTGGTGGGAATGTGGAAATAGATCACGGCACTGGTCTCCTGCCTCTGTCAGTGAACCCCAGTCTATTGGCACAGTTATTTTGAGTTTGAATGCTTCAAGCAAATCAGAGGGGTGACAGGAAGCAGTTTTGTTGAGTCTTAGAGAAAGGTTCACCCAGGCACTGTGCCAATCACCGTGTGAAGACGGCATGATTTCCAAAGGTTACAAAAACTGTTGGACATATCCCTTTCCAATTTCACAAATAGAAAGTGGTTTCAGATGCTGTTAGATGATATGATATGCACTTTGTTTTAATTGTACTGCAATAGAAGTCTCCTTTCTGTAGAGGATCTGTTTTTTTGTGTAATCTAATTTAATCTAACTTAAATTCTGTCTTTCCGACAAGGTCAAATTCATATTAAGGCGACAAATTACAAGATATTTAACACAAAAGGAATTCAGAACTTTTCAAATGTCTCTTTTGAATCGGGAAAGTACGACAAACAAAAACAACTCAACCCCATTGTGTTCAGATGTTAATATTGCTCTGAAACTGCTGGATGTGGAAACTAGTTACTTAGTTATACCAGCTCCTCCTGCAAAATCATGTTTTACCTATCCATGTTTCCTCATGCCCCTTGTTTGTTAGTCATGTTTGTGTTTGTGCAGTTGGGCGTGGCTCCGGTACACCTGTGTCTCCTCCGTTTATCAACAACCAGTCAGTCACATCCATTGACTGTATATAAAGATGTCCAACATGTCTACACTTCCTCCCACTGTTAAAAAATACATCCTGAACGGGTGCTGCCATTTTGCGCTTAAGACGTCATTTGGAGCCAGAGTCTGCAGAGTAGTGATCGTGGAGTAGAGCCTGGATATTGAGATAGCATCAATTCATGCGCTTGTCTCTCAGTCTCAGCTGTAAACCCTGTCTTTTTTAGCATCAAATACCTAAATAAAACGATAATTATCAGAAATATGAAGACTTGAACAAACACCATTGTGGTAAGAACTACTTACAATATCAGAAATCTTCTTAACGTGTACTTTTTAGTTTGGTTCATGTTCCGTACTGCAGTCAGGCACCAGGGGGCAATCAAAATAACTGCACTTTACTTTTGGGGAGCTGTCCTTTATGACTTTGGTCGCATTGTGCAGTAATGTCAAAGGGATAGTTCATTGAAAAATGTAAATGCATTCATTGTCGATAAAATGCACAGGTCAAGTGTCCACAAAACACTTCTGGAGTTTCAGGGGTAAACTTTGTTGCAGCAGAATCCAATTCAATTGAAGTCAATTGTGACCTACACTTCAGACGTAATAAAACAACAGAAAAAAACATAACATGCTTCCATACTGATCCTGTGGTGTACTTCATCAACAAACAAAAAAAAATCTTTTAATCTCAACCTTGATATAACGTCAACTGACTTCTTCCTGTATTCCTCTCATAATACATAAAGTATCTCCAAAGGTAGAACCTCTGACTGTTAATTGAATTTCTTATTAGAAAATCATAGTCAGTATCAATGCCCTGGTCATACTTAATTAATTGTTTCCATGTACTGTAAAATAATGTATATAGAGCATAATTGAGACAAAAAAATCTGATGTGTTTTTATAACACTTTTGGCTCAAATATGATTGAAGTGAAGCTACACTTTCAATTCAAATTAAAGTTAAGCTGTGTTTGTCAATGCAGTGCATGAAAAAAACATTTTAGACATTACTGTCGTACATCTGATGACCGTCACTACAATAATAAGCTATAGGCAGAACTAGAATGTTATATTCTTACTGATTTTCCACTCTGCCACATTTGTAGTCACAGCAGACTTTTCTCTTCACAGACACTGTAAAGATTTACATTTAACGGCCTCCATTTAGCTGCACATTTCAGGTTTCATGTGGACGGAAGCAGTCGGGGGAAACAGGAGTACTCATCTTCAATTGAGCATCAATCCTGTGTATAAACGGAGCAAATGAAAGGGGTTCTTGGAGAGTTAGATCCGCTTTTGGACAGTTCTCAACAATAACAAATACAGTTGAACGCTGCTGGCAGCCTGGAGATGGAGGAGAAGCGAACGTCAGGGATGTTTATAGTTAGCTGCAGATGCTGCTGCTTCATTCTGTACAATAAAATCTGCACAGTTTGGGTCACAACACGGTCATTCACTAGATCATTGTCGACACTGTGTGTATTCGAAAAATATTTACAGTCTCACTTTTCACTGTGAACAGAGACAGGACTGCACTGCTGTGCAGCAGATAAAAGCTCTGTAATATTCTCCATGTTTCCAATCAGTGTCAGAACAGAGTTAAAACAGGAAGAGTGTGACAGGCTTCAAACTATGGGAAAGGCTGCCCTCAGCTGTTGAAGTGCAACTGCCTGACACAAACACAGACAGACGAGACACTCTCGTTTCAAATGACAACATATTACATTATTATTTCTCTTAGGTGATACATCTCATGATATTTTGTCTTTTCATTTATCATCAAATACACAGACCCAAACCAACTGTGTCTTCATCCTACTAATAATCATGGGTGGGAAATATGACTAAATGCCTGGCCTTCATGAGTTTGGGTGGAGTACCTCGCCCCCATAGCGTAGGTTAATTGGAAAATGTAATGTGATTCATTCTCAGCGTTGTACCAACAGCCACACTGTTGTTTTGAGCTATGAGAGAACTGTATTGCTGAGCAACCTGAATGTGCGCAATAAAGAATATTCGGGGGGAAAATGCTGTTCACATTTGCTGTATTGTTCAGTTTCTTCACCTCTGAAATAAAGGTGTCACATCATTTGTGAAATGGAATGGTAAATGGGCTGCATTTAAATAGCTCTTTTCTAGTCTTTACAACCACTTAAAGTGCTTTACACCACAGGTCACCCACTCCCCCGTATTCATAAAGCCATTCTATACCACTCATACAGTCTCATGCTGCTGGGCACATTCATCAGGGGAAATTTGGGGCTCGCTGTTTTACCCAAAGACTCTCCAACATGCAGACTGTAGGGGCCAGGGATTGAACTGCTGAGCCACAGCCACTCGCCTGAGTTTACATCATACCAAAAGCTGACATAAGCTATTACATCTTAACCCACATGGAGAAAGTTATTAAAACTGACTCCTCAACACAACAGTTAGAGGCCAAATCCTGGTCTCTACATTACACAACTTGGATAGACCTTAAGTTCAGACAGAGTTGAAAAATACCACAGATTCTCCTTACTTGCTTCTTCTAGTTTAGTTCAAACTCCTGAACTAAACTGTTTTTACAGCTTGCTGGAAATTAAAACTGTTGGTGCCCATCTGTAAAAGATGAAATGTCAGAAGGAGGAGATCAAATTAATTTTATCCACTTTGTAATAGATGACCACGAGAGATAAAGAAAATGAAGGTCTTGGAATAAAAACATACCACACGTCATGTGTGTCAGTGAAGCCTACAGCAAATGAAAAGTGCCGTCATCAGAGAGGTGGTTCCCAGCTGGTGCAGCTGAAAACAACTGCTGCGCCCGACCCAGCGTTTCTCCCACATGGCTTTCAGGTCATGTGACATAGTGACATTCTACAGGGCCATCGTATATTGGACAAAATTTCGAAACAAGAATACTTTGATTTAAGTCCAGAATGCATCATGTTAAATGCAGCCAAATGAGTATATCATCTTTAAGTAACCTAAGTGCATGTTAAGGCTTTGCATTTACCTGCTGCTGTGGGAAGTAGATCTCACCCCTACACGTACAGTGTGAATCTAGCCCTGATGTATCTTATTCCTTCGCCATAGAACTCCACTGTTTTCCATCAGTGAGCTGTTGCACACATGTTCATTTATTACTATGATTTCACACACGCAATCCATCACCCTGTTGCCCCAAGAACAACAAATATGAATCAGTCCACTGCTGAATGATGTACATCTTCAGTAGAAACCAATGTTCTTGATGCTGAGAGCCACATGCAGGGCGGAGCAGTCAGGAAGTATTGACAGATGGTTTAACACATTGTTGTTTTTGGACTTTTCATGGGATACATTGACAGTAACAAGAGCATTATTCACATTAGTCATCAAAAAGAAGGTTAGTGTAAGGACACTTTGGGAACAAGACCTAGACCTGTCATTTGCTGATGGTCAGTGGGCTTCAATCCTTGGTCGGGTTCACTCCTCTTCCCCCTGTGCTAGGCACGGTCTAATACAGTTTAAGATAGTTCTTCATCTCCATTTAAACAAAGAGAAATTAGCAAGAATATACCCTATTACTGATCCTACATGTGACCGATGTAAGCTAGCCACTGCAACCTGGCTACACATGTTTTGGCTATTTTCTCAACACATTAACTGTGATTATGCCTGCAATTGAAATGTGATGCATGCTACATTGCTCCTCTACTTGACTTTATCATGAAATGTATGTTTAGCAAAAAAAGAATTTAAAAAAAAAGAAGAAGGTTAGTGTTATCTATTCAGAGCCGGCCCTAGACTTCATGGCCCCCATCGCCTTGGTGCCGGAAATACTATTGACCATTTTCAATGCTCAATCACACACTGTAAATGTAACACACACATTGTCATGTTGCTTATACCAATGCCAGCCTTTATGCTTAAATGGTTTTTAATCTTAATACAAGTGTACATACAGACACACATGACGTCTGTCTGACACATGGCGAAAAATAAATTGTGTTGACCCCAAATTACGAAATCAGTATTTAAATTTTACAACCAATTACTCTCGTGCTACCAATAGTCATAAAAGTAGATGAAAAACATGTTTTGCCTTTTTAATAAAGATCCAACGTTATTCTTGAAGACAGTGCTTTGGTTTTAGCTAAAATGATTCCAGAATAACTTAAACACTGTGTTAAGTGAACTGGTGGAGACGTATGAATAATGATGGCAGAAAGCAGAAGTGAGGAGGAGTCAGGTGTTTGTGTAAAGTAGTAGTAGTATAGAGCTTCAAACAATCCATGACTCTGACTCAGAAAATAATAATAATATTAATGGTTTAACCCAGGATATATTTTCTGTAGTTTAGCCAGTTACAGATGTTCCTTAAATGCATCCCCTGAAGCTATTGGTAGTCACAAGTAGCTTCACAAAGTCGCTTAAATTCATCACCTGAAAACCATGGGCAGGTGCTGAAAAGCGACTGCACACAGTAACACACAGATCTACCACAGAGCGTGTGGCTAGGACGTACACTACACTCTGATTGGCTGTGATACGAGGGGGAGGCTGGGCCTTGCTTCATTTGCAACGGGTGTAGTGAGCTAAAGGGAGGTCCGGCTCTGTTTTTATTAGGGCAAAATATCTTCAGCTGTGTCAGTGCTAACCAAACTCCATTAAGTATTTTGTTAAAATACAAATGTAATGTGTAGAACAAAAAAACTGATATAGTAGGTAGTGGGAAAGATTCAATCTGCAGCTGCACATCTCCATATAAAAATGTTTGCCAGAGAAAAGCAAAGAAAAGCAAAGAATTAAGAATAGATACATTTATTTGTCCCAAACAAAAAGAGTCAATGTTCAAAGACTTTTATCACATAGAAAGCATTAAGATAGAGTTTAAAATGATAGTCCGCTCAGCAAAGTCCACTCAGAGTCAACTGTAACCGTACCCCACTGCTAATGTGCCAGAACGTCTCAGCATGTAGGACAATACCTAGTGGATGGTTTGCTTTTTAGAAATGAGCATATTGTGACCATAGAGATCACTGGTGAGTGTTAGGATGAAATTTAACAGCTCCCATGATCAGCGTTGTGTCTCTGTGCTGCTCAACACACACACTGACTGGCCTGACAAGCAACAATGTAAAAATGTAGTGTCACTATTGTGGTTTTATAATTGACTTGATAAGACTGCATGCTATCACCTTATATCAAACAGGCCGTAGCAGATTGATTGCACAGAAGAAAAACAACATTTTTTTTTGCCCAACTAAAAAAAAAACATATTGGAAAAAAGACACAATTGGAGTGAGAGTGAAGCTGTAAGTTTCCGTGAAGCCTGGATACTGGCTCATTGTGTTTGTGTTCTCTTGTACACACAGAGCAACAAAGAATACACTTAACTGCTTTTTAATGAAACCCCATCAGCCCATACATGTTAACTGTTAAAGGTTTTTTTTTCTGGTTGGGGGGTGTTTCAGTTTCAAGCAAGTCAGCAACAGCTGCAGTTCTCGCATGTTTCAATAAACTCAAGCTTGTGGATGGTATTGTTTATACTGCTGTGATGTAACTTCAACACAAAGTTTACGATATTGCTACAGAAACGGGGATACTACATCTGTCTTTGTTTATTCTAAAACATTAATAGGCACATGCACATTAGATGTAGCTGTCACGCACAAATCCTGGGCAGCCCCTCCAACTAAAAATAGGTTCCCCTGTGTATGTATGCACACACAGTAAGATGACAAGAAAAATAAATAAAGTAAGGAGAAATGAATGGCATGAGATCATCAGGTGCTCAAAGCCAGGCGAGCGGCAGCAGAACAGAGCTGTAGAGTCATAGCTTTAGTGGGGTTACACCGATTGTTCCTCTCAGCACAGGCTGCAGGCTTGGACCTTGTGGACTGCTCAGCTCCATCCACACAGGGAGGAAACCTGGTCCCTGGACACTGTCCATGTTAAACAGGAGATCCCCCTGTCTCCCATGCTCCTGTCCTCCCCTCAGACTGGAGTTCCACAAGTAGGATGATATGGCTATGTCGGCCATACGAATACATATTTGTCACATCAATGGTGCAAAGTGAGAGGAGCTGTATATTTTCTTGGACCAACATCAAGGCGAAGCTGTTGCTGTCAATAAGTGTAGACAGTTTTTTGCTGTCTCGATAATAAAAAAATCATGTTTTTTGTTATCAAATTTCTGAGTTCAGAATGAGTAAGTACAGACCGAACAGCAATGTCATGGATTACAACCCTCCAGATCAGGCTTCTAGGTGGCTGAGCCCAGAAAGCAGAACCTGGAAACAGGGACCAGAGTGTTGATACCAGCGTATGAATGGCCGAACACCTCGATCAGTCCAATGGCTCCACAGAAGAAGATGCAGAGGTCAGAAGGTCAGCCAAAGTGTCCTTTATACAGACTTTATACAGTCGTCCTTGGTTATTGAAGCCTCTCCATGTGGCCCTCAGGAACAAACACAGTGAAAACACAGCTGTGGTTGTCCGGTCTTCTGACAGGCCAGACCTCTACCATGGAGGCCGGAGCATCCGTCTGCCTGAGGGGTCTAAACCCCACGCCACATCCCCGCCTCATGCCGCTCACTTTATTTACTTACTGGTCACATTCTCAGCGGCTCTGGCAGAAGCAGTTTGCCTCGCCGTGCCTCCCCTCTCTCCGTCTGCAGATGTTACGGAGGTTTATTTGTAATTAGAGGGCCTTTGTTTTCTTCAGTTGCATCAGTAAGCTGGTCCTCCACTGGGGGGGTCACATGCCTTTGTGTCAGACTGTTTCTAGCAGTTGGACAGCTGAATCCTCTGGGGCCAGTTTGCTCATGTGCTCCAGCCGAACCCGCAGCAGGGTCTTACTGCCTGTGATGCTCTGATTCAAGATTTAATGGCGAACAAAAAAAGTCTCTCCTGGGGATTTTGTTTTTTGTCAACACTTTGAATGGAAACAAAGCAGAAATAGTTGTTAGACTGTAACTATTGGTCATTTTCTCTGGCACCCTTTATGATACTTGCAGATAATTTTGGACAAAGCCATCTTTTTTAAAACAACACACCACTGAGAGCATTTAGATTATCATCATCTTTATAAATGCCACACCACATAAAATTGTATTAATTAGATGAATAATACAGTTAGAACATTTGACACATGATTACAAGCAATACTGTGATGCACGTCTTAGCTCAGGAGAGCACGATGACACTTCTGTTCAGGTTGACAAGTTGTTTAATGCATTTGCTTTAAGTAGTGACTACCTTCAAACTGTTAGGGTTAGGGGTTTTGGAGGCGGCTGTGGCTGAGGGGTATAGCGGTCGTCCTCTAACCAGCTAATAGATATACTGTATGAATGTCAGTGTGAATGGGTGAATGGCAAATTGTACTGTAAAGAGCTAAGAGTGGTCATCAAGATTCAAAAAAGCCATATATTAATACAAACAAAAATCTTTCTAGATCAAATACAAAATATATGACAACTGGGTATGGAAGTTTTGGAAATCTTGTAAGACACATCTTACAGAGCTGTGCTGCAGCATGAAGTGGCATGAGTTATTTATCTAATTGATACCAATGAAATGTAATGTACCAAAGAAAAGTAATAAATTAAGCATTTTGTTGGTTTAATTGGTTCCCAGGCTGTTCCTAGACTTTTGGTGCTGATTAGGCAAAGATGCATTCAGAATCCTGCCGGCCTACATATATCATATATACATATATCTCGGTGCTGCTGATGATTGTTGTGTTTGTGAGTGAGAGAGTGAGAAAAAGAGAGTGACAGCAGAATGTTTCAGAAGCAATGGCACAAAAAAAAGAAGTTGTCAGACATGACGTCCGTGTAAAATCTGGAGGTCATTGCCTCCTGTCTGCCTTTCACAACAGCATCAGATCCTCCACATTATTCCGGCGAGAGGTGGAGCAGCCGGGTGCAGCAGACAGACACAGGAAGCAAAGTATTAACTCTGCAGAGGAGATCACGTGATGATGTCTATAGCACCTGACACGGCCGTCTGCTCTTATCGCTACAACATCTCAGTTGGTGTCCTTTACTTGTATGGCATCCGCTTTTTCACCTGGAGATATTTGTTTTCTTTCAGTTTATTAAATTTTTTTCAACATTCAACCTTCAAACATTCCTTCAACTGTAGTGTATTCAGGACCCCCCTCGAACAGACGTTAATGTTAATGTTTTCGGTGCAGGGCAGAAGTTTCTATGGACAGGACTAACGTTGAGATCACTGATGTATACACACTGACTGACTGTGTATTAATCAATAGATCATCTGTCCCGTCTGTCCTGCAGTTGTTAGATGTGTCACTATTATAATGTTGGCTGATAACGGTTGTTAGATGATATTGTTTCTCACAGTGATAACTTTAGTTGGTTGTAGATCACGTAGCGAGTGGCCCAATTCCTCGGGTGAGATCTTCTACCCCTACAACTTGTGGCTAAGGGAGAAGAATTGGGACAGGGCCATATTTCCTGAGCTTGAGATAGAGACAAAGTTAGAAACTATAGTGAGACAAATACTCAATTCAATTTAATTTAATTTGTGCAGCGCCAAGAGAGATAGAGGAAAGAGACCAGGAACAGTTGTTCAGCATCAGTTGTTAGAATGAAAACAATAAGAGTGATATTTATAGATGTAAGGATGTTATTGAAGATGGCTGCACCAGTTGATGAAATAAAACTAACAATAATGATGATAATGATTAATATTAATAATAATTATTGTTGTAATCTGGATCCTGCAGCTCTGGAGTCACAGATACCTGCAGAATATGAGAGAGTGGGTGAGAGAGCAAGAGAGTGAAGGAAGAAGAGAGAGAGCTATGGGAGGGAAAAAGTTAGTGACATGTCTTAAAATAAATGAATGCGGGGGCAGAGAGACAGAGAGAAGGTCAGAGAAAAGTGCTCAGTGCATGATGGGAGTTCCCCCAGCAGTCTAGACCTATAGCAGCATTACTAAGGGATGGTTCAGGGCCAGTTGACCTGATGCTTGACCTGTAGAATTTGCTGTGTTCCAGCATCTCTGTAGAAATAATGCTTATTTCACAATAAACATTTATTTAACGATAAGCAGACTAATTTTGTCAAATAAATAAGAAGTGACTGCTTTCTGGCTAAAGGGAGCACTGTTGAAGTGCAGAGCTGCGCTTTGTTGATAATTCTTCATCCTTACAGTACCAGAGTGAGGCATCAAAGGCCCTGACTATACTGTAATAAACCATACTATTGCAAAACATTCACACAAATTCTTGCTCAATCTGTGCAAAACACAAATGGAACAAGGAAAACACCCAGCCCAAGATTTTACCTCTCCGTGGAATAACTAGAGGTTGAGAGTCTACCTTGCAAAAACGCTTTGCTGACCACATTTTTACATCATCAAAGACGGAGCATACAGTGACTAAGGGAGTCATGTCTCATGGAGAACATACACAAACACTCAAGTCTCTGAACCCCTCCCCCAGTCTCTCCGTGGGGCATCATGTCACTTCCTCCTGGGAGCTGAAAGTCATAGAATCTCCATAAGTTTTTCCACCTGTTCCTCTGCCTCTGGTGTGAGCCCTGCCGGAGCAAACTGACAGGAGTCAAAGCCTCCATGTTGATTCAGCTTCCTCTTATCCAAAGCATTCCCTGAGGAACAGATCCTGTGTGTGAGACGGGGCAGGTAGGGGGTGGATGTGTGGCCTGCAGGGATCCAGATGACACATTTAAGTTGAAAATGATCTGATAAATGTAATGTTGTTTAAATGTGTTAATCAAAAAGGTTGGTGCCGGTGATATGTTGCCCCTAAACCAGAATACACAGGGCATTCCCACTCTCTTCCCAAAGGACCGTCTTCATTAACACACATGGCACTCTGCAGAGAGGAAAGGGTTAACACAACATAAACAGGCTCGTTTGATGTTCACTGTTTGCACACCTATGTATAGCCGCAAGAACACGTGGGAAAATATTGATGTGTCCAAAAAGGATAATTGAAGTCCCGGCTTTGTGGAAATCCTCCTTGAAAAAACAAACCCATGGGTTTTCTATAGAAGCAGGTTATTACTATGGCCATGTTTTACTGTTCGTCAGGTGGCCTCTAGCAGTCGCTGTAATTAGGACAGGAGCAAAGCAGGAACTCAGGTCATGTAGTAAAATGAGAAAGAACATGTTAGGTGGAGGGCTGGGCTGGATAGAAGTCCTCGTAGGAAACTGTTGTTCGATCCCCATGTGAAACCATTTGTTTCTTTTATTCAGGTCCATTCCAAAGTCCTGAACCAGTTGTGTATTTTTGTAACCATGACGACAAAGGTCCCCTAAACCCACGGAAGTACTTACTTTACGTACGTATTACGTATTTTCCTAAACCTAACCAAGTAGGTGCTGTGGAAACACCTTACTAAGCTGTGACTGTTCCACTGCCTTAACAACCTGTTTATTATTGTTGCCATGATGATGAAACTACAGTACACCTGCCATTGCTGGCTAGGGATTATATTGTCATTGGTTTGGAGAAGTTGTTGCTAACATGACTCAGGAGGATTTTTAGTCATTGGTAAAAGGAAATTGACATGATTTTTGTTTTCAAGATCTTTGAATGTCCTGTGTGATTAGAGTCATTTCACATTTTTAGATGTTAAAGGAAACAGACTTGTCACTATTTAGCTTCACCACCAATGTGTGCTTAGCGATGACGATGCTGGTCACTCTGTAGGATGGCTGGCCTCTTTGATTCAGACTTGACAAAAAATTACTCTGTCGCTGTTGAATTTGATTCAGATCATTTCTCGAGGATGTTCCTTACCTTATAAATTGTAAGACTGTGATGCCTTAACCTCAAACCGCCATTAGATCAAACTTTTGGTTAGTTTCTTAGTTTGTGACCAAATGCCAGCAAAACCTGAATTCCCCATCGGCAGCAGCTGTACTTAGTGTAAAGTCCATCCATGCTCTGCTATTTATCCAGCTGCAGGACACAGTGGCAGCAGGATATTTGCCGGGATCTCAAACTAACAAGCACTTGAATTTTTTAGCCCAGCATTTGTTACAATGCAGACTGTATGTCCTAAACGGGCACTGACTGTACTTGCCCTAAAATGGGAAATTGACTGTTTTATATGGCTGCACCACATTCCCTGTCCTTCAGCCCAACCCAACAGATGAAGCAGCTCCTCTTCTTGCTGCCATAGCCATTTAGTTGTCAAGGACAGATGTATGAAATCTGTCCATGTATGAAGACCCCGAATGTTCTATGTTTAGAAGTGCGTCTGCTTTCCAAGAGCAAGTCCTCTGCACTCTGTGTCTGCGTTG
The DNA here is from genome assembly GCF_963576545.1 of Limanda limanda. Lineage (NCBI taxonomy): Eukaryota > Metazoa > Chordata > Actinopteri > Pleuronectiformes > Pleuronectidae > Limanda > Limanda limanda. The sequence continues at coordinate 2,550,596 of NC_083647.1, forward strand.
ATGTATGAGATAATGGATGATGAAATCGTAACACACTTAACTGATATAGTAAACATGTTGGCCTGCTGACATAAACTCTGAAGTCCAATACCTCTGTGCGTGTATAGATTTCATGTGCTAGCTTGACAGCCCTCATGGTTTTGTTTGCTTCCCTTCTTTATATGTTTCTCTATACAACCAAAGTCTTTTTCAGAGTTTGATACTTCAGAATGCTCTTTGTTTGATTTACAAAATTCCTCTGAGTGATAAAACTGGCAGCCAGGTTTCTGCTTGATTTACCAAATAAAGCTAGAATAATGCAAAGCCACCATGCATTCTGGCTTTGTAAACCAGTTGTACTGTTTTGGTCGGAGGTCATGGGAAAGCTGTCAGAGATTCTCTATCTCAGGTCCCCCTCCCCCCCACCATCTCTCCTCACTTACAATCCCAGAACATCTCCAAATTTTTATCTTAATAGCACCGACTGTGGCCAAGAAAACCACATTACTCAACTGGGAAGACAGAAGAATATGATCAATACATCACTGGCTCTCTGTTAGCAGACCCTCCAAACAGAAAAGTGCACATCAACCCTAAAGGACAATCTGACCCCATTCCACAACACCTGGGCTCCGTTCCTGCAGTTCATCCGGAACTGATTCCTCTCTACACTCTGTCACTCAAATCTTCCTTACCTCTGGTTTAGTTATGTCCTTATGTCTGTGTGCTTGTCTCGTTGATTTGTTTGATATTTTGCGTATAGAATAGGCTAAAGTTAAGATACGTGTCTCTTCTCCACACTGTTCAAACTTGATAAAAGTCAGATAAGCAGTATAGCAGCTTCATACATGTGAAACAACCTGGGAGATTTTTCCTGACCAACAAACTCCTGATATAGTTTGACTGAGCCAAGGTAGCACTAATCCTGGTTCAGATATCCACGGCACAGCTGGGGTGATGAGAGTTTCTGGTTTGTGAACTTTGGAATTGGCATCCATACTTGCTGTATGCAAACCTGTTGCAAAAAGGTTTGCTGTGTCTCCTAGCGTAGGCGCAGAGCTCACAGCCCAGCGCCAGGCAGCTTGATTGGCATTTGTCAGAGGACACTAGAATTAGCAGGTCCGCCCAGATGTTGTTGGGAGTGCATACAGGCACAGAGGGGCCATTCAGACTGCTGAGTCACATTATGAGTTGCCATGATGAAATTCACGCAAGTTGGATCAGCCTGGGATTTCAATTTTTTTCTTTGATTTCCAGTGTGGTTTTGAATCCATCCTCAGTGGAAACTGCGGAGCGTCTCACTCTGACATTTGCACCTCCTCCGGAGAAAGTACGGAGAGTCTGCCGAGTCCAGAGCATGTCTGAAAGCAGAATCTGAAATTCAACCCAACCCAGCATGTGGTACCTCTCAGATATTAGCCACCCTCTCATCTCAGTGAGGCATCTGATGTTGACACAGTACCGCTGAGCTGCCTTGTTTGTACAGTCACCTACTGACCACAGAGATACTATGAGATGCCTGAAAGAACTTCCAAGAACTTCCCTTTGACATTTTACCCAACCTCTGTGGTAAATAAATAATAGTTTTTGAACACTAATTCTTTGCATCTAATAAAGTCCACCTCCCGGAGCAGATAGCTGTTACACATCATTATCTCAACAGCTCACAATGAACACAACTAATTAAACTCAGCTGCATTCGAATTTTGAATTACTCTGTGTTGCAAGCAACACTCTTGAGATTTGATGATTATGTTTGCGGTGACGATGATGATGTCAGCTTGTTTAATCGCATCCTCCCAGCTTGCAGCAGAGTGCCCATTTGTATGAAGTTTCTTTCCCATCTATCTCAAGCATGGCCTTTCATTTTCCGACCAATATTAATTAATTTATGCTTCAGCTTTTCCAACCCCATTCCTCAAAACTCTGCCTCTCTCTCAAATGGCCCCTGCTTGTTTGCAAATTCCCTCTGCTCCTGTTGAAAAGTGTTTGTGTCGACTGAACTATACTGTTGCACTAATGTCCTGACCTTTGGTTTGAGTTTGCACTAAAGCTGCTTCCCTTTTTTTGAAAAAAAACCTTCTGCTTTTAGATTTCTATTCTCGCTCTTGGATTTTTGTGAAATAATCCATTACAAACTCCCCAGCCAATAGAATGTCAGGAATTACAATGACCAATGAAATCATCACTGCCTCATTCGGCGTGCTCTTTACTTTTTAATGCATCCCTTACGGGTGGTATATCTTAACTAGGTTCAGCAGATCACACGCCAGCATGACTTATAAGATCAAGGACCTCAAATAAGTATTTTGTTATAATGTGTGTATACTTTCTTTTTGATTTAATTGGTAAGGTCTTATGTGTGGAATGAAAGCACGTGTACTGATATTTATTCGTTTCTGGTTGTCCACCTGACTAGGTAGCACAGCTCTCTAAGTGCTTTTGCTGGCATCAGTCAGGATGACCTGATGAGTGAACATGAAGTGAAGATAGTCGGGGCTGGGGTCAGGGGGGCTGACGGTGTAATTTCCCTTGTTTGGCAATCTCTCCTAGTTGTGACATCTAGGCAGCGTCTGTAGGAAAGGTGGACTATAATATATATACTTCAGTTTGGGTAAAAAACATTGTGAAGTGTTCTGAAATGCAGTGTGGTCAACATACAGTCTCATAAATTTTAGAAGCTAAATATTTACATGTTTTCTTCTACATTGTCCAAACAAACAGAGAAGCTACGAGCAGCTACATCTTCGGTTATCTTCTTGTGGCTGAGATTGGAATAAACTAGTATAATATTTTTGACAATGAAAGATATTCTTTATCAGTGACAGACTCTTTCTGTGCATACCTTTTCCGACTTAATCATTTGAATTGTTTTAATGTCGTAGCTCACAGAGGTTATTTCAATCTTTGATGTTTTATTGTGTTCGCTAGTTACTTTTGCGGTTGGTTAATCCTGTTCACAAACTCTCAAATGTAGATAACATACCACAGAAGGTCTAAAGTTTGACTTCCACCTGTCTGCATCCAGAAATGTCCTGACACTGAATCCTGGATTGCAAACAATGGATGAATGGTGTGTGAAACAAAAGTACTGTGTAAAGAAGTCCACTTAATAAGACTGGAAAGGTACTATACATATGAACAGTCCATAAACTATACACAGTCAATTTACTTGGCCTGTTTCTGCACGAAGAAGATTTCACCTTTTTAGTGAAGCTCGGCTCAGTTCACACAACCAAAAACTGGAGAATCACTATTTTTTGCTGATTCAACTGAAACAATTTGCAGGCTGTAACAACAAACACAAATTATAATACATGGAAACACAACGTGAGGTTACGCATGGTGTCACATAACATTACCACAACAGCAGCAGTGCTAAGATACTCATGGAGCCGATGAGGAAACATTCAGAAAATCAGATTTAAGTGATTAACAGAAGCACATTCCCCCAGTAGATAATTCTGATTTATCATCCTGTGATAACACATTTCCAATTTAGCAAAGTTTACAGCGAACCACAATGTTGTATCTAAGCCTGAAATACTCCCACACTTTAACTGATGATACTGTGCTGTCTTTCTGTTGTGCACATGCAGAGCAGTTGTGCTGCTGTGATATTTCCAAAGTGCAGAACTGACAGAACACCTTATCGCTTGGTCTCTGCCTAAAAAGACTCCCACACTAGGGAGTTGTTTCATAATTCAGCTTGTTCTCCAGAGGAATCAAGCTTAGCCTCATGGACAGACTACTGAACAAATGTCTATGAAACTTGGTGGAAGTATGGGACTTAGGATAATAATTAAACTATTATAATTTGCCACAAATCCAAATGAAGGGCAAAATCTAGGAAATTGATATCATTTTGTTAGGGAGTTTTTTTGACATCTTTAGTGTTTTCCCAAAGAATACTTCAAGCATCTTGGTGTTAAATGGTTTTGTATTTATATAGCGCTTTTCTAGTCTTGATGACCACTCAAAGCTCTTTACAGTACAGTTTAACATTCACCCTTTCACACACACATTCAAACAGTGCATCTATTCGAAGCACTTTGTTATTCTATGAGGGGCCATTCAGGGTTCAGCATCTTGCCCAAGGACACTACGGCATGCAGATGGGTGAGACTGGAGATTGAACTGCCGACCTTCAGGTTGGAGGACGACCACTCTACCACTCAGCCACAGCCGCCCTCTGTGGTGAATAATCAAAAAAATTTAGGGGAATAATAAAGAAAATCAGCATTTAGCAGAGCTGGTTTCATATACAACAAACATGTAAAGATTGAAGTCCATTGGATGAATGGTTCTTGATTAAATACATTAATGGAATTCTAATAAGATTAGCACTAGAAAGTAAAATATTGTAGATGTTTTGTTATAAAATATGATTCATGCTGGCAAGTTACTCCCACAGTTAAACAGATTAGAATAGTCACCTTGAACCAACCCTGTAGGAAGTAAAGCAATCATCCATATTGAGGAAGTGATGATTCCTTTGGTCAGCATCATACCTGGCATTGGTTGCTAGAAGCAGTCTGAGCACGAGGAGACAGACTCAAACTGAAGCACAGGACATTTGTGCAACAATATCTCTGAGTGCAGACACGCAGTTTTGAGCAGTAGAGCAGATTAGCAGGGGAGAAAGAGGGCAGGGTTTAGTAGGGAAGTATTGCAAAATCTGAATGAAGATAGGAGAGAAACTCCATACATTTAAGTTGCTCTTATAGCATTAGAGCAGAGCCAGAATATCAGTCTGAAATTCCTGCATGTCTTCCATGTGCTTTTACTCAGAACATGTTTAATGTACCACGTGTAATGTACATGTGCCACAGGATGTCAGACAGATCCATTTGGCCAACGATAGCAGTTTTAATTAAGAAAGACTTTTATAATGAAGGGAATGCAGAGCCACCCTTTTTACAGTAAAGCTTTTTTTCTGCCTCGGTGTCCAATAACAAAGCCAAATACTCTTGTTCTCACCATGCACTCGTTCCACACATATTCTGTCTGAAATATATTCCGCCATCAAACATATTTAATTTTTACCCCTGCATCTTAATGTGTGAAACAATAATCTTTACATTGACATGGTTATTAAAGAGATAATTCACCAAAACATGAAAAGGTGGGCGACTTTCCAGTCTGATGTCCGTCTTTTCTGCCACTAGTCGACCGTCGCTCAATTCCATTTACTTTGATTGTATTGGATTTGGCTGCAACACTGAATGTCAAAAAGTGTTTTGTGGACTCAAACACTTCACCCACCCCTCCATCAGCATAGTGGTGAGGAGATCATGAGTGAATATTCATTTTTCAGTGAACTATACCTGTAAGCAATACTTCCACTAGCGCTGAGTTTCTGAATACAACAAACATTCCAATGGTGTAGGAGGTTGTGTCAATGTACCTTTAAAAAAGAGACTGTGGTTAAAGGTGGCTGTTTGTCCCTGTGCCGAGGAGAAGGGACATCATAGGGATACCTGTAGTTTCTTATTAAATTGCAAAGTCTCTTGTTTGAACTATTAGCTACACTGCCCCCCAGGATATGCTGTGGTACTGCTCCATGTCATCTGTTGCATGTTGCATATCTAGATGCATCTCGGAGTACGTACGGTAAAACCAAAGCTAAGCCTGTTATTCTAAAAGTAAATTAAGACCACCCTGGAGTTAAAGTTACTACTTTCCAGATCCTGATAACAAAGTTAATATTATAACAAGGTTGATTTACAGATAACGTATGAACCATGACACATTTACCTCAGAGTTGAAGCCTGTGGACCTCAGAAGGATGGGCAGGTTGTTGCAGAGTTACTTATCAGCTTTGGCCCATCCAATCCACAGGTATTTCACTCTGGTGTGGGGATTTCAAAAGAGAACATAAAAGCAATTTTCCTCAATCTTTAATGACATATCACAGGCATTTTATGATTATTACGGAAAACGTATAAAGTACCGTATATGTATTAAGATGGGTCCTGCTTCGTTAATCAATCTAAAATACTATTTTGTCAATATTTCCTGTGTGAGATCCTAATTTTACATGAATTAATGCTAGTAAGTGTTTTTATGGTGAACTTTTTAATAAATGTGTTTCGTATAAAACAAGAAAAATTTCAATAAATTAAAATGATAATGAAAAATGAACTTCCATTGGCTCTGTAATTGTTAAAAATGTTAATGTATGTCAAAACTTGTGAACTGTTGCAGAGCTATTACAAAATTTCTACCCCTAAAGTCATAAATTACACAGTAATATTCATCAAATCGCACAAAAAACACCACTGGATTATATAATGGCTGTCATCTCAGTAATTTATCGGCTTTGGTTGGTTATCACAACCACAGCTCCCTTACATTCACATCCATCTCATCCTGTTCTCTCCATCTTTACTGCTCCTCCTTCACATCTACACAGCATTCGACTAAACATGAACACAGCCAAGGCCAACAACCTGACAGAACCACGCAGACAAATGAAGCAAAACACACTTTTAAATTCACTAAGGGAGCCCGGCAGGCTCATATTTTACTATACTTTCTCATGAGGCACATTAGCCAGAGAAAAGATATATAAAATACAATGTAGAAGCTAAATTTGAAATCGTAACCTTAGTGTGCCAACTGGGTCCCCTGCCCCCATACATCACTGACTGTATTTTGTGGGGTCTCCACACTCCACATCACTCTGCCATTTTGTCACCCTCCACTGGTTCTTACATCAGATATGTAAGTGCAAAAGCCTGGCATGGTAACGTGGGAAACAGCAGTGGGGAAATGGTGCGTTCCAGCTCTATTACACTGAAAGAGACCTCCATCTTAGAATCAGATAGAACTTATCTTTTACAAATTACTTAAGTGGGTCCTTATAAAGACATTTTTCTCTACCAACGCTTCTCTGCAAAACAGACACCGTCGACCGCGGAAGGTATTTAGCAAATTAATTCAAAATGTCCCATTTGAGATTGGCAAATTGAAAATGCTGTTGGCAGTAAAAAGAGCAACACTGAGAGTTGGAATGTCTGCCAGAGGAACAGATGGTTTCTAATGTTCACGACATTCAGGGGCATTGGATTCAGCTTTTTACAGAGTTTCAGTTGTATCTCGTAGTAAGTTAACGGCGTTCATTAGTGGACAGAGAAGCAGGGAGACTGTCTGAACATGTGTGTCTTTCAGGCACAAGGCAGCGGAAATGATGTCAAACCATCTCGAGATCTCTGCTGGTACACCTCGTGGAAAAACTCGAGCGTTGTCATGACAGCCTTTATGAACATGAGTGATAACCGGGAACATTCAACATCAGCAATGTGTGAGCACCTGAGCCAAACCACACAGGAAGAGGTCAAAGGTCAACAGCCTGGAGTCACTAGGAGTCATTGATTGGGGAGAAGGATTAAGGACATTCACATGGGACACCCCTACCATCCACACTGAGGTCAAGTGATGGTTATATGGACAACATTGTAATATATTTTATGTGATTTATTTTATGAAGTGAAGACTGCAAGCTCATGTTATGCTCCAATCATGTGATGTGTCATTCTCCACAATCCTCTCTAGTACACACCATCACAATTTGGAAGCCTATTTAAGCTGCAAACGTTTCACATCTGTTTCTTGGCCGCCGAGTCCTCAGTATTGCTGCCGGTTGATTCAGCCCCCCCACCACCCCCGCATCCACCTGTAGGCTTCGGCAGGGGTATAACACTTCAACTAATTGGAGCTGACCAGCTGCGGTACAGTGCTAATATAGGCAACTGATTTTGATGTAGTTTCAAACATTATCCTTTATGTAGAATCGACAGTGTAGGTAGTGTGTCAGTACGGCTTAGCCTGATGTACACCTCCCTAGAGATGTAACTACCATAGAGTGCAGGGAATTAGGGCTCTCTGAAGGGAGCCGGATCTTATGGCTCCGTTTAGATCATTCATTTTCTTTGGGGGGGGTAGACGCGAGGATGAAGCCTGCACTTGGTCAGTATTAAGGAGACTGACGTCAGCTAGATAACCAACTATGATGATTTCATACAAAATTCTGCCATTTAAAAGGTTTAAGTGTAATTCAAAGTTCCCTTAGCTTGCTAGTTATATAGCAACTAGACAGCTAAATCTAGAAATTATTACATTAGTACTCAAAAGGCACTTCTGGCAAGAATGAGTGTTATAATATGGGAAATATTATAACACTGCAACACTGGCACATAGCCTGAAGGAAAGTTTAATTTCTCAAAATCATTCCAAAGGTAAGAGACTGTCTTGGCTTTAAAAGGGATCACAACCACTTGCTGATTATGTAGAATGGCTTTACATATACAATACACAATCCTGACAGAAATAATGGGACATTTTCATTTGGCAAGGGCTTACTCTAATACATGAAGAGTGCCCCACCTTACCCTTCTCAAAGACGGGAATGTTCTCACTGTTCACGTAAAGAGCAACAGCGGCACCTTTGTGGATCTTATTCATTCAGATCAGGCATTGGATTAAATTTGGGAACATTGATAAAAAGAGCAGCTCTCAAGTACAACTGGGTTCCCCTCATTCATACCAAAGAGCCGTTGAAAAGAATCGGATTGGTTACAGAACTACTACCATAAAGTGTAAGTAAAGACGGATGACGGGTCTCCACTTTAGCCAAAATTTGTTATGGGTCAATCTATAAACTGTTGATGGTGAAGAAGAACCATTAAGTGGTTGATGGTTAATGATCAATGCAGTGATCAGGAAAAGGTGGGATGTACAACTGTTAGTCTGAAAAAAAGATGCAGTGATGTTTAAATAACACTAGTGTTTGAACATAGACCATTGGTGTCACATACAGTGAGTATGGTGCCATGGGTGAAAAAGAACTAGAGGAACAAACACAGAAAATGGAGGAAGAGATGTTTCATAACTGAACTTTGTGACAATAGGATGTGAAAGTGCTCTTTGGATTATTTGACCCCTAAAGGTCTTAACAGTCTTCTTAACTCTGCAGTTCTTCTGATTCTGTAGACAAAAATAACTATTTTTCTCAAAGAGAAGCTTCAGGTCAACACACACTGTTAGCTAACCAACACCGAAGCAAGGAGCTTATGATCTTAGTGACAGCACACAACATAACAAATAAAGTACAAATGTTGTCTTGCTTTGCCCGTTTATTATGCGCCTCAGAGAAAGATTAACTGTCTCTCCTTGTGTCATTACCTCCCTGTAATGCTCATTTGAAACCTGTGTAACAGTGGAGGAAAACAGGTGGGTGCCTTTCTGCGCTAAGTGAAGCGGTCGACTCCACCGGTACGTCGTGTATCAAATGAAGTCAAGCTGCAAAAACATGAGATGTTTAACTTAGAATGAAGGGCAATAGTAAAACTGCAGTTGTAGCATGATGTCATAGTGATGCATTGAAGGCGTCAGGGTACGATATGCGGAGGTGTCATTTTAACAGTAAGCTCGTATAATGTGCACAGTTCGCTAAATTAACTTTAAATTGTCACATCAATATAGCTAGCTATTGGCCATATTCCTTTCCCACCATTCGTTGTCAGGTTTGTTGTTATGATACTATTGAATTGCTACTAATTCTTTTTTTAAAGATAGAGTTAATAAGGTTTTTATTGGCCCGCAGCTCTAAATGAGCATTATATATCTGCCGGGGTTGATAGGGTTGTTAATCAATTGTGATGACTCATCTATTTCTTGGCCGGGATCTGGAACTCCCCACCCACTGGAATTTCAACACACTTCCAATTTCCCAAGCTCCTCCTGGTATTTTCTAGCTACTGCTGCCATGGACGGTGAAATGAGTGAGGCAGCGGAGTTGCAACAGTGAAAAATCCTTGTTCTCCAGCCAAGAGAGCAACACAGAGCAACAAGATTAATCCAGAGATTCCTGGAAGTATGTGTGCCTATGAGTTCCTATTGCTGATAGACTACAGATTGATGACAGTTAAATTTTTATTCAAAACACAGCATAGAATAATGAGGAGACATACTTTTGGTTTCGATGTTTCCAATGAGAACCCGACTTTTGACCCCTACACTTTCTGTGCCATGTTTTTGCATGTATTGTGGTGATGTTAAAAACGAGCCGTAAAATGACTCCTCAGAGAAAAGTAAATCAGTTCCACTGAACTGTTTTGATTTGGTTTCACTCCAAATTTAATAAGATATGCTTATAAAAGACTCTGGGCTCCACTTTTAGAAGAATATATTTCTAAAGCTACTGAAGCCATCAGACGTGATATAAACAACACATCACTAAAAATATTTCACGGCTCATTGTAATCCAAACATTACTGTTACAGTCATTCAATATGTTTTAAAAAACCTCTTTGAAAGAAGAAAATAAAAATCTAGATAGTTACATGGATTGCCCGAAATTTGATCAAGACCAGAAAACTCAAAGCCAACTTTTGTATGGCCATTTTTAACTGACAATAATCTTTACATTAATGGACTACTCAGCCTTGAGTTACTGCTGATGTCTAAAATTATTCAAATGTTATTTATTCAAATTACGTTTGCCAATACAACATAGGACAACTCTCTCTCTTAAACTCTTTACTGATGATCATGATTTCGACACACAACCTTAACAGAAACAACACAGATGAAAGTTCTAAGTGATTTTGTAGCCTCAGACAATTGACTCTTCTATGTAGTGATACCATCAATGTCATGTGTTTACTAAGTAGATGCTTTCTTTGGGCGTTATTATCAGAAAGCCCCACATAAGTTCCCATTGCTACGCAGATGGCAACGGACCACTTGTATATATCCGAGAAGCTGGATGAAAGTGTTAATGTAATAGTATGATTATTGTAATTCCTCATTATCAGGCTCCAGAAGTAAGTTGGTAAAGACTTTGCAGCTTGTTCAAAATGCTGCAGCTCGTGTCCTGACAAGAACCAGGAAAGGAAACCACATTTCTCCTGTATTATTTTCACTACACTGGTTTCCGGTAAAGTCTAGAAAAGAATTTAAAATTCTCCTCCTCATATATAGCCCTTAATAATATGCCGCCATTATACCATAAATAACTCATCGTGGATTATAATGGTGGATCGCAAATCAGAGATTGTGATTATATTGGCGGATCCTGTCTCTGTATCGTATTGGCCCTTTGTGACAAATTGTGATTTTTGAACATGGGCTATACAAATAAAATTTGATTGATAGATTAAAAACTCTTCAGGAATGCCTTGGAGACGTAAGTTCTGGGCAACTTATTTTTTGTACTTCTATTCAGAAAACTTAGACCAAACTGAAGTTATTGTACTCTGCCCTAAACACTCCAGAGAAACATTTTCTGACCATATAGTTACTTGACATGAGTTTGGCCTTCTGCTTTACTGTGAGGAACCTTAGAGTTATGTTTGATCAGGACATGTAATTTAATCCACATATAAAACAAGGCTAAACTAGACTATTGTTATTCTTTATTATCAGGATGTCCCAGTAAGTCAGGGAAAATATTTCGGTTGGTCCAAAATGCTGTAGGAATTGAGCTCCTTTGTATCGGCTACCAGTAAAATTCAGGATATGATTCATAATCCTACTCCTCACACAGAAAGCCCTTAAAAAGCGTGCCCATCACATATAAAAGAGCTCATAACACCAAACTGTCCAAATAAATCTCTTCTCTCCTAAAACACAGGCTCGCTTGCGGTTCCAAGAAACTGTAAGAGTAGAATGGGAGGTAGAGCCTTCAGCTCCCAGGCTCCTCTCCTGTGGAACCAGCTCCCACTCTGGGTTCAGGAGGCAGACTCCATCTCTACATTTAAGGTTAGACGTTTTGATAAAGCCTTTAGTTAAGGCTGGATCAGGTGAGTCCTGAACTATCCCTCAGTTATACTGCTATAGGCCTAGGCTTCTGGGGGAACTCCCATAATGCATTGAGGGCTCCTGTAGTGTGTGCTTTTCTCTTGCTAGTATTACAATGTTATTATGAATAACTTAATAATACTTTTAACGATCATTATAACATCATTCCTCTTCTTAAACCAGAGTCCACTAAGTAATCTATCTGTTACTACTTGTAAGTACTTGCTCATGGTGGGAGCTGGTGGGTTTCTATTCTACGTATATTATTCTAAATAACCATGAGACAATGTATTTTATGATTTTGCGATATACACATACAATTTAATGAAAGATATGCGAAAAGGTAGATGTCATATGTATACTCAATATCTTCATTTATTCTAAAATAGGCAAACTTATCAATATCATTTATTATGTGTTGTCAGCCAGAGTCGAGGGAGGTGGAGGGTGGGGTCGACCTCAGATCCCTCTCATATTCTGAAGTGGTTTCAGGCTGGAACATGTGCAGATAGATATAAAAGATGGGCCATGTCCAACCAATGCTTCCCATAGTTTCAGTTCCCATTAATTCATTGACCTCCACACCGGTTAGAGGATGAAGCTGCCCCTGGCAGGCTTCTTGATCTTTGACTAATCAGAAGACAGACTGTTAAGGAGGCTAGACCTAATATTAGCCTTTTCAGACACAAGCTCAAAAGAGAGGCTTCATAACAAGTATTTTGAGATGAATAAGGTCTTTTTTAATGAGCTGTGAATCCCCTGCTTTAGTTGGAGTCCCAGAATAAAAATATAGAGCGGGACATGACTTTCATAGATCTCCTTTAACAAGAATGCTGTCATGAGCAGACTGATGGATGTGGATCTGACACACAATCAAAATCCAAATCATCTCTTCCTAGGTCAGGGTGACATGTATTTGTCTTTAGCCCTGTAAGTGCTGGAATGTGATCTCAACCTGATGGTTGTTGCACCAGGTGGAGAATGTCAAAATGTGACAGCAACAGAGTGAAATGATTGTATGAGGGAGAGAGTTTAAAATGGAGTGTGTGAGCTCCGGAGAGAAAATATAGGAAATTATAATTCATTACTTAAGCCACTGGCTATGCCAAAACAACCAAGCTTAGAGAGGCTATAAACAGAGCTGGGCATAGCAGCACTGAGGGAGTCAACAGAAAGTTCAGGGGAGCCAGCCAGCATCTCAATATGTCACCCTTCACTGATTCATCCAACCACAGAGCTGTGAATCACTAGGAAATCTACTCGCTAGACTTCCATGAACTACCACAGAGTCTGCACTTTCCTGGAGCTGCCTCCCTCCTTTCTCTCCCTGGCCGATTTACCTGATTAACATCAGAACCAACAGTGAGCATGGGGGTCAGAGTGTTAATGCAGAAAATGCCTACCACACGTTTCAGTGGATCGCACTTCCCTCACACTGGGCTGCATGAGGAGAAGGAAGGGAGAGGGAGATCGCAGAGTCCATCGGGGGCAGGTTCCATCCGACCGTGGCCCCCGTGCATTGCATGGAAATCAGTCAGGCATAATCAGTCATCCCACACAGTACAGGAACATGCCCGCCGTTAAGTTGTTTACATATCCTCGAAATGACTCTGGAGTGGGTAATAAGTGCAAATCAATGAGCAGAGAGGGAGAGATCTGGGTGAACGCTGCAGCCCCTGATGTAGCCCAGACTGACAGTGCATACCCACATGATGGATTAGTGCAGCTGGCAAATTACATCTCTCTAATTGTGCAATGTAAAGTGCATTACAATGTATCACTCCAGCTTTAATCTCAGAAAAACACAGGCCTGATGTTTGGTGGTGGAAAACAACTGCACTTACGTATAATTCCAGCTTGTCACAACATCTTATTTTTGGCATCGTAACGTTGTATTTACCAACTCAAACTTACATGGGAGATAAAAACAAAGTCAAACAGTGAAATTGTTACTCAAACTATCTGTTGTAAACATCCTTCACAGTTTTATGGATCCACTTCCTGAACCTAATTATTTGTACAAAGTGTGCAAGACATGATAAACCCTACATGTGGGGCTTATTCTTTCATACTGTGTCTCTTTCATGGTGACGACGACGACGAAAGAAAAATGAAAAAAGACACAAATAGTTTTGAGGAAGGGGATTAAATATACTGTACAAAAAACATTTCATTTGAAGCGTTGAAACTGGTGCAAACACAGTTTTCCTGTGCGATGAATGATTATTAGAAGCATTCTCAATGTTTACCAATGTAGTTCAGATAATCTGAATAAACTGTTTGCTTGATGATCTTGTGCTTCTAAGAGTCTTGGTTGTAGCATTGTAAATTTGTGGATATAATATTGTTAATACATATGTAATAGCTGACAGTCATAAGGATGGCAAACCTGGTAACAGTTCAGTTAGTTTCAATGTGAGCCTTCTTTCTATTATACCTAATAGAAATTATATTGTGGAAATGTAAAAACATTGACTCAAGTGACATTAAGAAACAACAGAGGACAGAAGTGCCAGTGACTCAGTAAGTTTCACAGTCATTTGCTGATTAGACTTTGCTAACATTAGCATACCCATCATACACTACTGGTCATACCATATGAATTATGGCTGCAGTAATTTACCTATATTCCGCATATGGGCAGCTCAACTATGGACTTCACTCAGCATTGTTTATATGCCATCAACAAATAAAAAAACCTGCCTAGCTATTAAAACACCCAAGTGTTTGCTTTTATCACAGCACTGAAATCAGGGTTTCAAGTTCAAATGGGGATTCTTGTCAGCAAGAAAGAAACTTCTATGATTCATTGTCTGTTTCATAATTTAAAGAAAGAACACATGTACTGGTGGTAGTCTTTTTATAAGGAGCACAAGTGAAAATATGTTTGGTCTGTTACGATCCGAATGAAATAAAACAATAACTTTCACTCAGAGTTTGTTCAGAGTTTCAGGGAAACAGTCTTTAGTTTATGATTGAGGCCTCATTGAGAGGTTTGTATGTGTAATGAGATGTTGTCCTCCTCTGTCTCACAAACTAACATCCTGTGGGTCCCTCCCAGTGTTTTCAGGACAGAGGCAGAGGTGAAGAAGGAGAATCTTGTTTTAGAGGAAGCAGGGACAAGTAGGCTGCGTGCACTACACCAGATTTATAGTTCCACTTCTCATTTGAAAGAAGAGGAATGCATCATAAATTATTGGAAGTTAAAAGTTTCTCTTTTTAACAAATTAACTGAATTCTAATAAAACAGAGGATAACAGAGATTCAAATGCAAGATGTTTGATAAGCATTACCTAGGTAACTAAAAAAGCAATACGTATCATATTTGTCAACTTTGTAAACCATCCACATGAAAGTCAGCACCTCTGAAGACAATCACATTGGGTCTTTTTTTTTCATGTCCAAATCCACAACATCCAGTGTGCACTCATGTTTCTTGGGCCTCTTCCTACTGCTTGGTAATCACAGATGGGGTCATTCAAGGTCAGGCCTGTCAGCGTGGCTCCCAGGAGAAGCTCTGAAAGCCAAAAATCCAAACTATTTTTGAATTCTACTGGGGGCTGAGCCTGAGACCAATTTCAGAATGACTGTAGCACAGGAAACTAATCAGCTAAATGCATGTAGATGGAATTTGTTGCTTTTTTAGAGTTTAGTATAAGTACTTCACTTCAAGAGGTTTATGAGGGGAGCAGCGCTCTGTCTGATGTGAACAAGTGAACACAAACACAGTGGTGCATGTGTTCGGGTGTTGGAAGGGTGATACAGCCTGTAGATGGACTGCGTATGTAAACAATTATGTTTGTGGGAGAAAGTAGTTCTGGTTCCTTAAAGAAGGTCTTGGTTTAGGGAGACGCTTTAATAGGCAACAAAATCCCAGTTTGATACTTTCACACAACAGCCCCTGTTCCTTCCTTTGACTATAATGAGTATGTTTCCACGGACTCCAATATTAACCTGATTAAGACAACAGTCTGAATAAGACACTGCCATGTGAACAGAATTTCATTTCCATTAACCCCGAATAAGGCCAGACTCGGAATACGCAATAATTGAAGTAAGACATGTAGAGTATTTGGACCATAGTTGTATTATGTATACGTCTGAATTGCGGTTAATACAGCAGTTACCAACTGCTTGACAACACATGTCCAGGTTGTAAGTAAGAAAATAAAAAGGCGTTGTGGCCTTTGCAAAATTAGAAACTACCAAAATGGTGAGTCATTATCTGGCCATGCTCTGTGACATTCAGTAAACTTAAATATGATTGAAATATTACATTTGCAACTCATGCAAACAGTAATTGAAATAATGTCCTACTCTGAATAAGGTCAATAGTGGTGTCTATGGAAACGTAGTCGATGTCTCAGTGTTTTGGAGGCTGACATGCCAACAAAGTCAGTTAATATAACCCATCACGACTATGAATTCTATTTATGTACAGTTTTTTTTAAAGTAAAATGGTTTTCACAGGACATTAACTGTCACTGAAAGAAAATAGAAACTTTAAGTTCAAGAATCAAAGAAAATTGATCGGATTATTATGTTTTTCCTCATGGCAGTGACTCACACCAAAGTGTTTTTAATGAATGAAGCAGTGATATCGAAAGACAAAACTAGTAACGTTGCATTTGATAATTGATTCATTCTATTTGACAAATTGGGCAAAACAGACACCTTTCATGTTTTATGTTACCTCTGTAGGTTTTCTCACACACTTGGAAGGGCAAGGAGACAAGGTGGAGTTGAACCGACCTTGAGACCTTCCTGCCTGTTTGAACCCTGCCGGTGCTCTCGTGCATTACTTGAATCTTCAGTCGGAGACACATACAACGCTGAAGCAGAGACAGTAGCTAGAAGTTTGCGATCAAATCATAAAAAAGTCGTCTTCTAGCAGTAAATGTGCGTTCATATGTTTTGGGGGGCTTAGCTTTGACAAGAGGACCAATGGGAGGGGGTGGGATGTATCCATTGCCTATTTGTGTAGCCTGCTCTTGCTAGCTTCTCAGGACTTACCAACCCTAGCTTTATATGCCAATAAAACCTACGCACTAAACCTTGTAATGTTGCAGAATAACATTAACCTGCAGATGATGCCATTGAAAAAAGGTCACCCTGAAGTTGTTATCTTAGTTTTGGGTCTACTCCTGCATGATTTGACAGCACCTGTGAGATTTAAAAAGTGGTAAAATATTTTATTCTTAGCTACTGTTACTTCAGAGAATATTTACACAAAAAATGAAATTACAAAATGAGAGAGTGAAGTCTCCATAAAACATTATGCGTTTAGACGGGGACCGAGCCAGTCACCTGAAGGCTCAGCGGGTCTCACTGTTCAGGGCTGCGTGCAGACAGCAGCGCCCTGGGAGTGCTCAGCTGTAAGTGTTGAGCTCCATTGTTGAGAAAGACCTATCCCTATTATTCTACCTCCACATCAGGCACTGACCTTCATTTATCAAAGCTGAGTCCTGGCCTGGGCTAGTGACACACTGGGACTGCACTTGTCATCTAGACCATACATTATGTCAGTTAAAGCTGTTTTTTATTAGCTGGATGACAGATAGTTCTTTGATTGTTTTGTTATTTTTTTTCTCCGTATGTGAGAAAACACGGAGCTTGAACATGGGAATGTGTGGCCTCTACTTTTGCTATGTTTGGATAGAAAAATGGGAAAGTCTTACAGAGCATGTGTGAGGATTGCTAATGTGGTAATATATAGAAAGCTGACAGCACAGTGACGTGTATCGAGGTCTCAGGACATGGTTTTAATTAAACATATAACAGAGAAGGCTTTATAATAAATAAACAACTTAATCAGTGTGTGACGTCAAATCCCTAGGGAGCGTGTCTATGAGGTGGTGGTGGTGAAGACACTGAAAGGCAGAAGGTGAGAGGTGAAGACTTATCCATCTCGGATTTTAGACAAGAAGATCTCAGTTTATTACCAGGGAATTTAACAAAAATGTATCTTATGCAGCAGGGTCTAATATTTTTCTTGTGGCCATTTGAAATGGAGTAATGTCAACTTGGGACCTGACATCATCTATTGGTTATGATCAGTTTTACCAAAGAAGGGATGACATAATTAGAATAAAAATCATTCAGCAAGGAAAACTGCTCAACATTTGCTGTTAGCAGCTTTTTAAAGCATGATGATTTTTTCCTTTGCTCTGTTCTGTTCTATTGGCCCATTTCACATTTTGATTCGATTAGCACAGGGTTATATTAGTGGCTTTTTTTCCATTTAAGTGTCAATTCAAGCAAAGCTACATGACAGTGTGACTGTGACCCAGCACTGACCCTAAAACTAAAGCAGCTAAATTATATTCAGATGTCACTCACTGAGCTATTCACTTACTTTCATATGTCAGTTCATGAGAACTTGCAGACACTAAGACAGACCTGAACAATATAGATTTACTATGGGTATTATTTACTACGGTATTAAATAATCATTCCAGTTAAATAGAACTATCCTGCTTAATTCTTAATGTAAAATATAGGCAGCTGAACCCACTTTGCTTCCCCTATTTTTCAAAGTTTGATCTAACCGAGCTCCTGCATATCAGTGATTTGATTTTATGACCCAAATACATTTTTCTTCTGCTCATCTATGGTCAGGTCTTAGTGGCAGCAGGCTATGCAAGGTATTTCAGATAAAAACTCCTGGACAAACCCTGAGATGCACTCCTTCATTTGGGGCAGTAACTCATCCCCAAGCTGTCATCAGACCTGGAGGTGTTGCCTCTCACCCTGGCTGCTCCACACTGAAGGCAGACCACATCATCTGCAGTTCTTATGTTCCAAACTCTGGACTCTGCTCGCCTTGGCTGAACTTTGAGTTTCTGTCCAGGATGATCACAAATCAGAGACAACACCCAGTGCGTTTGTCTTACACATACGACACAGCTCCATCTTTGGTTAGACAAGGAGCAGGTGGCTAGTAGCAGCGACTCTGGTAACCCTGTATTCTGCCTGCAGAGGCGGTAACCTAAGAATCCACTGGCGGACATCAGCAGTGAGGAAAGCCATCAGGGTAAAATAGGAGGCCATTTGCCTCAGGAGTCTCCAAAACAGAAGACAGGTAGCAGGTTACAGAAGGCTGCAGCGGTCACCTTTGGGTTGGGTGGAGGCTTTGGAGAAGGACTGTTGGCCGCAAACTGGGAATATTGTTGAGTGGTATAAACGGCATTATGTGGAGCTCCTGAACCTGATGAGCATGCCCACTGGGGATGAGTAACAGTCTGAAGACTGGGGGGAGCTTCACACTGGTCCCTGACAGAAATTGCTGAGGTGGTCAAGATGCTCCTCTGCAGCAAGGTGCTGGGCATGAATGAGATGCTGTAGGCTCCAAAATATCCTTACTAATGTTTTACTTACACAGGCCTTTCACACTGCTTATGATAGTTAAAAATTAGGTATAATCACTTTTTTGTAAATATTATTTATGTAAAATTGCAAAGGAAGTGTAACATTTGTGGCAATGACATTAGATGAAGTTGCACAGAATTCTGTGATGCTTTACTTTATGCTGATACAGTCAGACTGAGTTAAACAGGTGTCATCATGTGCCATCTAAAAAATGTAAATGGAGTTTCCTGAATAAACTTTGATAGTCTGTACATTTTGACATTAACAGTCGACATAATTTTAATTTAACTTAACTGCTAAGTCAGACTAACTATGGCTTAGATCTGACATAACATGGACATGCAGAATGAATCTTTTCATCGAACTGTGGGAATGATGAACACATGTATTTTTGGACTGCTCCTTTATGGAGCTGCTTTTAATTGTTTTTAATTCTCGCTTCCTTTGCTTTTCTCAGTGCAGCCATAAACGTGTTAATTTTCCCATAATAGTTTGTATAAGGTATAGCAGTTTTTATTCTCCTCTGTGGGCAGCTGTGCAGCAGCTACTGGTGTGATGGAAAGTTGCAAAGCTGAAGCTGAGCACTGGTCTGGACCCAGGCTTATTTGTCATTTACAAGCTCAGCTTTAACTTTGATGATTTCCAGATGTTACAGATGTTATTACCACATTATTGCTGCTGGTAGAGCCCCAACTGTGAAACCAACCACAACAGGCCCAGCCTCAGTGCTAGCGGTGGAAGTAGAAGAGTTTGACTCTGTGTTGTTTCTTTTGGCTACAGGCCACTGGGGCCTCTAAAGGCTTTAACTGATGTATTTAGGAAATTTGAGGCTCCAGCAAAGAAATCATGAGGTTTTTCAGTAGAACGTTGAAAGTGCAGAGATTCTGATACTTATTGTATATACACACACTTTTAATTTTTAAGGAACACCTAGCTAAACCAGTCTGATACAACAGGCCTGTTCCAATGTTCAGCCACTGTGGCTCATTTTCGAGGATATGATGTAGTGCTGTTGAACTGCACTGTGTCATGTCCACAGGTGTTCCCAGTATTTTGTTCACTGCAATCAAATCAGTGACTACGGGCTAAAAATACCTTTTGGTATAATGCCACAGAGTTCAACGGCACAAAAAGATCACAGGTCATTACCAGTAGTCAGTGGATAGTCAGAGAAAGATCATGGAGGACCCTCACTTCTAGAACACAGACAAAGGTTTTCATCTCCACCAAGACGGAACTGCTGATCATCATGAGATCATATAACTCAAAAAATATGCACTGACAATCTGCTGAGGAAAACTGTGTGAGGCAGTGAAAGCGAGCGATAGGACCTGTAACTATACAATTATTGTTTCAGGCCACTATTCCTCAAGAATGAACATTTACTCACATCTCAATCAATCAATCTTTATTGGCGTCAGTCTAATATGAAACACGGAGAAGAGCTACAACAACAGGATTAAATACATTTTTTTAAAGATAACCATCTATGAAACTATTCATCACTGACCAAGCTATACTACAACAAGACAATATATATGTCAATAAATATATACCTAAAAATAAAGAAATTTGATCTCTGAAAAAGATAGCTTGCTCTCAACTATCCTGTTCCATCTCCTCCAGTCTTCCCTTTGCTCATACCTCAAATCTACTGTTGACATAAGCAGTAAAGCGAGGTTACATGTGTGCCCATCAGGAGAACCACTCCATTACACACACTGGGCCAGTGGCTCAGTTTGACAGAAAAGAAACATCAGAGACGGATAAAGAGAAAGTGTGTTACCAGTAAGACGGAGCTGGAATCAGGACATAGTTGTCAGTGGACTGACATTACCACCTCTGGGCCCTGCAGCGGTCATTTCATCCTTATCTTTAAATCACAACACAACTGATTAGTGCTGCTCTTTTCTAAAACATATTATCTGCGATGGTTGGGTAGATGTGTGTACAGGCCAGATGTCATGATAGGGCCTAATCTTCCAACTGATTGTCCACACTTTTATGCACCACAAAGAAAATAAATACATTCTAAAGTCCTAATCGTTGCCATACAAATTTTGGACTGCATGTCAGATGTCAGTAAATAAAATGGTAATGCACATGGTTGTGTAATTTCATAATTGGAAAGTTTCTGGAAAAAAATACATGTAATGAATACATATAAAGTTTGAAAGAAAAAATGCAACAGTTGTATAAGGTTAAAATATTATTTACAAACAGATATCACAATGAGACTTCTACAGTTGATCTAAATTAAGAGGATTCTTTTTTTTTTGTTTCTCTGTCTCTAACAAAAATTGTTTTGAAATATGCAAATGATGCATTATGTCATTATATAGCTTTCAAAATAATTTAGATACATTTCCCAAAAAATTGGATAAAGCCTGGTTCAAAATTCTTGTTACCCTTTGCTGACATATTAAAGCCGAGGATTTTAAGATAGGCCATGAATGATATATGAACAAGAGAAAACCCCCCAAATTTACATCACAGAAAGAAAAAAAACTGGTGTATCATGTTGTTGAATTTTTTTATAATTTTTTTTTCTTTATCAATTTTTTTCCAAAAGAAGACACGCGGAGCTAAACATTACAATACTAAATCTAAATTTAACTTAACTGTATAATAAACTTCCATTGGGACAGTTCCCTGTCTAAGTCATTTGAGTGGTTGAAGTCTGCTTTACGAGCTCCTGCGAAGGAAACTGTCGCTGTGAACTCTGGGTAATGAAGTGTTTATGTGTCAGTGGCCGCTCGGTTAGCCGGTTAGCTCGTTGTGCCTGGAGGTCCGCTCAGCCTCACCTCCGATGGCTGAGGAGAGAATGATGAGCGGGAAGACGGTGGTGGTGACCGGGGCTAACAGCGGGATAGGGAAGGCCACGGCGGCCGCCATCGTGAAGCTCCAGGGCCGCGTGATCATGGCCTGCCGGGACCTGAGCAGCGCGGAGGAGGCGGCCCGGGAGATCCGGGAGCAGACCGGGGCCGACCGGGCCCAGCTGGTCCTCAAACAGCTGGACCTGGCCTCCCTCACATCTGTACACACGTTCTGTCGGGACATGATGAAGGTAGCGCCGTGGCGTCATGTCACCACACAGCCCGGGTATCCCAGGTGTCAGCAAGAAAAGAAGGAACAGGCCAAACGTCCTTCATAAATGGACCTATTTAATGATTTTACTTCTGTTATCTAGAAACCCAATTTACTCAAAAGTTGATAATGTTCATTATGTCCTTGACGAAATACCACTCTTTGATTCGGCATAGATTTCAAACCTCAAACAACATGTGCTAAATGACACTGTCAAAGTGATAAATCGTCTGCCTTTCCCAAAAAAAAATGAATAGTAGAAATACTATGATGAATAATGTATCGATATTTTATTCAAATAGTAGATTTCATATGACATGACATCACTAAACATATGACTTGACGAAATATTTCAAATAAAAGGTTATTTCACACACGCTGGAAATTAAAATAAATAAATAAGACTTAAAAAACAAGTAAGACAACTTAAATAAAGATTTGAACTGAAGACATGACACTATTGTGAAAATGAAATGTATAATAAATTATTTTAAAATGATCATACATATCACTAAATAGGTAAGTGACAAAAATACCTTAAAGTAAACTGCTAATCCCAACCAATATTGTCCTGCTGCTAATCCTTCGAGTTAAAGTTAAAAAACAATGAAGGTTCGGCAAAGGTGATCAGTTTGTCACCGACATCAGTCAAATCATCACACTTATTGGCCACACCCTCTCAGATCTTAAGGAAATATGCTGATTTGGTCACATGGAAACTTATGGAACTGAAATGTAATGAAGAGATATTGAGCTAATACAATCTGAATTTTGTGAGGCTCTGTGACTATCTTCTTTAATTGGTCAAATTGGTTCCCATATGGTTTTAAAGGTCTTTTCAGCTCCATATTTGTCTAAACAGTAAGCTATCCTCAGTAGGAAACACAATATGATTAGTTTAAGTTAGTTCATTATGTCATCAAAGACCTCCAGAAAGTTTGGAATTTGTTTTTTGAGTTGTTGCTTAGACATCATGACTCTAAAGTGAAAACATCATATTGTTTACCATACCACGCTAATATCAGTTAGTGATCAGTGTATGGCCAGTGGTAGTCTGATCGTTTCATTTTGACACAACTTCCATCCCATATTAAAGCATAGTGTATACTGTAATTATGGCCAATATTACATAGAAGTGAGACACGTTGTTGTATATCCTCAAATGCAGGTTTTACACTGAACCTGAAGCACAGCCTGCACAGTTCACAGTACACCGTCTAAGTCGAAGCACACAGATTCTGTGTAGACGTCTCCTAATCTCCTCTGCTGTTGAACAGGAGGAGCCTCGGCTGGACGTGCTCATCAGCAACGCTGGAGTCTACCAGTGTCCTTACACCAGAACAGAGGACGGCTTCGAGATGCAGTTTGGGGTCAACCACCTGGGCCACTTCCTGCTCACGCACCTGCTGCTGGACCTCCTGAAGCGATCTGCTCCCAGCCGCATCGTGGTGGTCTCCTCCAAACTCTACAAGCACGGTCACATCAACTTTGAGGACTTGAACAGCGAGCACAGCTACGACAAGGCCTTCGCCTACAGCCGGAGCAAACTGGCCAACCTGCTGTTCACCTGTGAGCTGGCCCATCGCCTGGAGGGCAGCGGCGTGACAGTGAACGCCCTGACTCCAGGCATAGTGAGGACTAATCTGGGGAGGCACGTTCATGTCCCGGTGTTAGCTCAGCCCATGTTCAACCTGCTCTCCCGGGGCTTGTTTAAGAGCCCTGAAGAAGGAGCTCGGACTTCAGTGTTCTTGGCCTGCAGCCCAGACGCAGACGCTGTGCAGGGAAAGTGCTTCGCAGATTGTCGGCCTCAGGTTCTGCTGGACAAGGCCACAGACCGGGAAGTCGCCAGTAAGCTGTGGGACATGAGTGAAGTCATGGTGGGCATTACCACATGAGTTCAAGCTCATCAGGAACAGATTGTCGTTACACACAGTGAAGTGAAAGATCTGAAATCAAATCAAAAATATTCAGTGTCTTGCTCGTTACAGCAGTGTTATTTGAGAAGCAATCATATGCATCTGCTTTCAGTCACTATTTCCGTCTATATATTTTCAAATTTATAGTGAATGACAGATGCTATGTTTGTGTGATTTAGGTAAGGGCTGGCTATCAGGTTCTCTACTTTGAGGAGTATGCAGGTTTTTCATTGAAAGCCTCTGAAAACAGAGATTGCTGATTTTTCTCTGTGGGTTAAATAATAGTTATATTATCATGATTTATTAACATTTAAATCAAAATTAATTTTCTTTCAAGGTATAAACAAAAATCACAAGGGCTCTAGACTTGTCATATGAGTCATAGACATTATGATCAAGTACATTGAGTAAATATGCTGAAGTGTATAAAATATGTCAATATATACTAGAATATAGTCATTTAAAAATAAATGTAACTTAATACCAAAAAATTAGTCATTCATTTTTCATATCCATGATAATGACTTGAGTTTGCGTTTTCTGAGTTTCTTTTCTACCGTTAAGATGCAGCATAATATTACATTTGAATAAAAACACACACAATTTCACAATTCTGTTATATTGTTATCAACAGTAAGTTATAAGATTCAGTTCAATAGCTTTATTAAAGATGGATCACAACAATTTGCAGTCAGCAACCTGTTCCATTCCAGTACACCAGGTGGCAGTAATGTAGAATACTCTACAATAAATATGATACTATACAATATGCGATTCTACTTGTCCAGCTGTTGATCGCAAAAGACTATTATGAAGCGAATTCAAAACATTCGAAAGCTAAACACATTTTGTGATATATAGAAGAGATTTATTGCCTGAAATAAAATACTTGAGTACTCAACCAATCAGGCATCTTCAACTCTGTAAGCTCCACCCCAAGGGTTCCTGTCCTTTAGTTCCTGAAATCTTAGACCCTGGTCTGGAGTTCCTGCTAGGGTTCCAAGTTCCTGAAGAAATGTCCTGCAGTGCAAGTTAGGCAGAAGTTTCCTATCAGACAGAACTCAATGTCTTGAGATGTATTTTCTTTGAAAACATGACGGGTACTGTAATTTCTCAACAAGGTCTCTGCTCTTTGGAAGCCGTTCCTTGTATTAACATACATAGCAGTCACTTACAGTAAAATAATTGCTGTAGCCTACACACACACATACACACATACACACACACACACACGCACACACACATACACACACACACACTGACACTACTCCGGATGTTGGATTGCAACGAGCCACTGAGCCCCTGAAGAAAATCATGGGTCTTCATGGGTTAGTTAAGCTCCAATCAGCCGTGCTGGTTGCTCTGAGCGTGGTCATTAGCTGTATTTTCTCTCCTGCTCAGCCACAAATAAAGCTCTACTCCCTGGTAGTCAGACCTCCAGGATACATAACGGTTTTCCCACCTGCGTTCTTCATTAGGATATTTTCTGGATCATTTAAAGAGAGATGGAAAACAAGGTGGAAACACAGAGGCAGCCACTTTATCAAATCTATCTGGCACAAAACCCTGCTGGGGCCTTTTAATGGCAGCTCCGTCCTATTTATTTTACAAATAACTCCCAATTAGTGCAATTACAGAATTTAATGTTCTTAATCGGTGCAGTAATATTGATAGGCTTGGTACTGCAGTGCTAATATAGATGTGAGGCCCTCACTTGAGCCGCTGATGCAACACAGGATGGTTTAATTAAAAGTGCATTAAGTCTGTCTTTCCCTCAGCTTCTGTTGGACTCACTGTGCTCAGGCCTCCAGCACCATCACCTCAAACCTCACAACAAGCACAAGAGATATTTCACTGCTGCTTCTTCATCAGGCAGCTCCGTCGCTCCGGCTCGGACGAGAGAGGCTGCTGTACAATTTGGTTCAGACGGTCATGCTCCCCACATGATCTGTTGTGATAATGTGATTTTGACATTGGTGTTAAACCAAAAAGCTGGAACAATAATGACTCCTATTGTGACCTTCCAGGAGATAACAGATGTGTTACCGTGAGTTATGCATATCGTCACTCAGTGGTGGGACTGGAGGGATTTTCTCCCACACTTAACTTTGACTTGAATCTGGATCTAAATGCTTGTGTACAGAGAGCAGCTTGCTGTGGAGCTAACACGCTGAGGTGGACAAAAGCCTGTAGAACACAGTAATTAAAATATGCTTCAGACTGACTTTATTATCTCCACCAAGAAGATGTTTTCATCTGTTTGTTAGCCTGGACGGCTTACCAATAAATTTGGTGCTAGAATGTGGTGTGGGTCACAGAAGAGCCCATTGGATTTTGGTGCAGATCTGGATTGGGGTATTGGGTATTTTCCTTGATTTCCCAGTAAATAATTGTTGCATCTTGATGGAAATAATCTGGCATTTTTAGGGGACTGGTATTTATGAGTCTGTGTAATTTGGTGCAGATCCATATAAAGATCTGAATCAATTTTATGTAAATGTGGTTTCATAAGGGAACTGCTGGGCCTTGGAGGAGGACCCTACTATCTGAGTGCCATGTTAGTTTTCCATGTTACCAATCTACTGCTAGGATCCCATCCAATTCACTATTTCTACATTTAAATAATCGGTGCAAAAATCTCTACTTAGCTCCTAATAACTTGTTTTAACTCACACTCAAGCTTTTTCACCTTCTGACCAGCAGTGCTGATGGAGTATCCAGGCAGTTTACATTGGATTTAACATTGGATTATTCAGACATTTCTTTGACTGACAAGTAGATAACATTTATGGGAATTGTAAGTTTCAGATTCAGAAAATTTAGGAAGTATAAAATCCATGATAAGCTTTAATTTGACATATTTTTGTGGCATACCTGTGACAATCCTCAACTAGGCAGAGACTCAGTAGCAAAGAAAGCACGAGAGGCAGCAAAATAAAGTATTAAATAAAACTTTACTTAAATAGTCCAAAGCAACAAGTCCATACAGGGAACAGGCAGAAATCGAATGTCATAAATCCAGGCAGAGTCCAAAAACCAGGTAGTCCAAACACGGAAGAAATCGCTGGAGAGCATGTACGCACACAGGAGACAATGACAATCTGGCAGAGGGTGAGGGGAAACAGGGTATAAATAGGGAATGCTTAATGACAACAAGGTACAGGTGTGTGGGGAAACCAACAGGAAGTAAAGGTAGACATGAGACACAAGAACCCAGACACCAAAATAAAACAGGAAGTGAAATCAAAACAGACACAGACTGAACAGATCGTTACAATACCATTTTTGTAGTTTGAGTAGAAGTCTTAGTGCAAAGCATTCACTGTGGGAATAAGATTGCGAATGCAGCGCACGGGGCTGCTGCACGGCCCTCTTGCTCCCCAGTGACACAAGGCGGGATAAGGTTACACCACAGCTGACGTGAGATGATGATGGTGCAACTGAGGCCACAAAGGTCCACGGCAACAGCATTAGGGAGGGCGATGAAAATCTTTAAAAGAATGCGTGCTAGTAGTTTTACATATCAAGATGTTGGGGTTAATAGTTTCATGCTATAAGCCTCAGATAGAGCTGCAGCGCTGCACACGGACAGACCTCCAGAGAGCCGCTGTGATTAAGATGTGAGAAGCTGCAGCTCAACAGCCTGACATGAAATACTGCACAGGGTTTAAATGCAGTCATAGGAACAGAGAACAAATGACTTGACACAGCTGCACATTACAAAACACATGTATTTTATATAGCACTGCATTTGTAAAGCTTATAGTAAATGCTGTTACCTTATCATACCAATACACCCCACTACAATGAAAACCAAATATAAGGGTAACTTGAAACTAGTAAGATCACTAACGTACAGCAGTAAGGCAACAAAAAGGAAATGTGGAGGAGAAAATGTTTGGAAGTGCTCTAATGTATATTGTGTGAAACGTTAACAAGCACAGGGAGTCTCCTTCTTTTTATCCTAAAAACTTTTGGATCAATAAATTATGACTTTATTCTTGGGATATTATTACTTTTTTACCCATTAAATGATGTCATTATGTTTAAATCTCTTCAAATGGCCCCTTTACTTTTAATTGAAGTCTTACTTATGTCTGTTTTTCTCGTTGTTAAACAATTGACATTGCGAGTATAACTGTAAAATACACAAGGTTAATTTACAAGAGTTAAATACAACACAGTTTACTTTGGATGATGTTAGTATATAATAGTAATATAGTATTGTGAATTATTTTTCTTTGAATTTCCTTCCACTCTCAGAAGCTCTAGTCACTGAATCGGTGATTAATGATCACATTATCTGAGCTCAGTGTTTGCTCCTAATCGGGAGAATGAATCATTGGAGATGATTAATAAAACAATAAATTATACAGTTGTACAGTTGTCAAAATCCTGCTGAGACTAAGCCTGAGACGTCAGTAAAATATGAAGTGTGATGCAGAAATATTCAAATACTGGGAAAAGCTGCGTTACACTGACTAAAGCTCAGCTCTGGTAATCATCACCAGAGCGGCGGTGAAAGTGAGTGACGGGCTGCTGGCAGCTGGACCATGTTTCTGTCTGTAGCAGCCTGTCTTTATTATGGCTTTACATGTGGTCCTAAAGCTCAGGTGCAATTTGGACAGAAGATTCAGGCTTTATTGCCGTTCCAGTGGAGCTGTTAGGAATTTGGTTTGGTAAGCTCTGCACTAGTCGTAGTGTAAAGCGCTTTGAGTGGTCGTAAAGACGAGAAAAGCACAACACTTAAATGCAGCCCATTTACCATAAAGCAAAACAGAGAGCTCAGGTCAACACACCGGTGGGAAAAACACCAAATGACTCCAGTCAAACAATAAAAACTATAAAGCATAAAAATGGCAAAATAAATACATAAAAATCAGTAATAGCACAGGAATGCTATTAGCTTCATAAACGTATGCAGGAAACAATTACGGTGTCCTGTGGACAAGTATAACAACAACGATGTATTGTGCTACAGAGTGAAGGAGGTTGGGTCGTGGTGACCTACAGGTTAGAAGCAGTAAGACTGAGAGCAGGGCTGTAGTGGTAAAAGAAAAAGTGATGGGTAAACTATCAGTTTTGGGCAGCTCTCTAACGCCGTTATATAAAATAAGGTCGATAAGCTTCAGCGACCCATATACAAGACTATCTATAGACTATGAGACTAGAACAACAGAAATTGACTTGTATATTCCTATAAATAAATTATTTTATTTGTATTATTGTTGTTCATTAGTAGTACTCAATTACTGTATTCAAATTTTAGGGACTACTTGTAATTTACTTCTACAACCTTCTACTCCACTAGATCTCACAGGCAAATATTGCACTTTTGCTACACTATAATGTATTTATTTAACTATAGTTGCTAGTTAATTTAGAAATTTAGATTTTAGCATAGAAAACATATTAAGATACAACAATACAATCCTAGTAGTGTGATCACAGCATGTGTGATATATTGTGAGATTTTGAACTTGTATTGTAAAAACAACCAAAACAGACCCTGGTGATGTTCGGGGCTGTAGCAAGACTAATACAGGGCTGATGGTCCGTTGACAGGTGTCCCTTTATAATAAAGACATTACAAAAAGATGCGTTAATGCTATTTACTTTATAAAAAATAATAATTCAAATTATAAAAACCCGACAAAAGTGTATTTTTTAAGTACCTGCAGTCCACCACATGGAAATACAGAGGACAAGACCTCAGTGTCGACCAGGGCAATTTCAGCCCTGAGAGTTCATATCATCATCCCTGCAGCAGAGCAGTGTGTTTGCCCCATATACAGATGTGACCCTTCACAAACCCTTTGAGTTCATTCCAGCATTAAGACAGCAGGATGCAGAAACAGGAATTCAACTGATCCATACTGCCTCCCTGGGAAATTAGCATGAAGAATTCATCAGACTGCTGCAGGGGAACGAACGGTTTGAAGCAGAACAAGCAGGTCCAACATGCAGCAGATTGTGGTGCTTGTCATGCGGTGCATACTGGGTTAATGACGAGTCCCAGTGCACTGAGCGGAGAGCCCCCGTCCGCCTGCGCTCTGGTGAATGAAAGGTGAGCAGCAGCAAGTCTCTGCGAGGAGAGAGAGCCCATAAATCATCTGGAAGAGTTTAGTGTAAAGTAGCAGGAGAGTTCGGCGGGGCCCAGGGAGCGCTTGTCTTCGGCCTACTGCTTGGCCAGAGGGATTTGTTTGCTTTAACCAGTCCAGTCAGAAGAAGAAAGACTGGCCCTGCTCCTCGCAGTCTCACCGTGGGACTGTCCGTCCCTTTCCCTCTTCTTTCTGTCGAACACACACACATGTTCCCTCACAGAGTTTCTCACTGCAGGGGGCTGCACGCTCACTACTATACAGTAATTAATAGGAAATATGCAAAATGGGATTTGTGGCAGTATTTGGGGCCTGTGTAAGAGTGTGCAGCCTAATCAGTCAGTTTTTAGAAAGTTACACCTTTGTATTTTCAGATGTTACTCTGCAGAATTTATGCAATGAGGAAACAGGTAAGTTTTTCTTCTTATGTCTCCTGCACCAGGTTTGTCCAAGTAATGCTACAGATATAGTCAGATAAATCAGAGCAGTTGCACAGTTTATCTGAAAGTTTTGTGAATCTGCCAGATTTGTTCTTTTTTTTTTTTTTTTAACATTGTCAAGCTGGAAGCACTTATATGTTTTTTTATCTTGCCATACTTTGTTGGCACATGACACAATTACGACTGACTTCTTTTCTAGTTACTTGTATAAATTCATGAAACATTGAAAGTGAAAACAATGGATTTTAACTGACTTCATTTACTTTTCATTTCATAAATCAATGAAAACTTTTATGTATAAAAAAACGTAGCACTGTAAACACACTGTGGTTATTTATTTTCTCTTTTTTTCCAAACTGTGGAGAGAATCAACCATGTTCCATGTTCCTGTGTCAGGAGGCCTTAAGAAGAGTTAGCCATTTAAAGGGTATGTTGCAGTTCGTCCATTAACTCCAATGATTAATTCTACTTCTGTCTTTTCGCTGTGTATTGTAAATATGTTTGTCTTGGGAGAGGCAGCCATGAGTTTGTGTGTTCCTCCTCCAGCATAGGGGTCACACCCAGGCACAGCTGCAGGTGTCACAGTCAGCTGCAGAATCCTCCAGGTCCTCGGGTCTGCTTTTACACTTCCTGAACACGTTGTCCTTGTAGCGCTTCCTCTGCCCATTAGAGCGTGGTCCATGGTGTCACTGGAGAAATAGCACTCTGCTCGGCTGCAATTATCATTATGTGACTTTTGTTTACTTTGCATCTGCTATATGTTGTGTGTTTCTGCAACAATGTAGATTTCAAATTAATATAATTGGCACCCAGCCTCAAGTAGTACCTGTATGCAGGAAGCTGAAGCAGTGTATCAGCTGAGGGGGAGAGGCGGGGCACATCCTGGACAGGTTGCCAGTGTCAATTTATGTGGGGGTCAAACTGAGTCACACATGCGCATGAAACGTTGCCCATGATCCTTCGCTGCACTATTAAAGTGTGTGCACCATTACAGTAGGAAGAGTGGGTCACAGTTGAAGCAGGAAGTGGGTCTGTAAACCGTGATGAATGTTTACAACACACATCACTTTACTCTTTAGCTTTGTTTGACCACAGTTCCACCCTGTGTGACGAATGGGTCTGTGGCCACCACACCGAGCAGCAGAGAGTGAGGCTTTTTCAGAGGAAGTGGTAAAAAAAACACACACTTACTATCCTTCAGTGCAGTCAGTGCTGTGGTGTTTCTCTCCCACGAACACAGCACAGGGAGAAGGTGGCCGTGGTGTTTGTTCCCTCAGAAGTTGACCCTGTCTGCTGGCGCAGCACCTGAGGGACTGGATCCACCCTACTGATTGCACCAGCACCCTTAGAAGTTAGCTGTTGTTAATATCACAGCACACTTTGCTGACACCCACCACCCCACGCCCTTACCCCGCTCACCCTCCCCACTCAAAACAAGTTGTCTGCAGAATATCACCGACCCTGCAGTTGTCAGAGTCTGCTTAGACCCTCATACATCATGGAAGCTGTGTGAAAAAATGCGCTCTTTTTTCATTTCGCTCAGTGCTCCACAGCTCTGTGTCAACGCACTCCTCAGTTCCCGTTCACACTCATGTGGTCGGTTCTCCCCTCGGAGCCTTTACAGCTGTTTTGTTTTCTGCAACAAGCAGAATGAAAAGGCAGCGTGTTGAAGAGGGAACGTGCAAAACAACAACTGGAGCCATATATCGAACATACAGACATTTCAGCTTGTATCACTCTTAGAGATGTGGGATGTTTGTAGTCACTCAGCCAGTCTGAATATTTTCACATTCGAAGCTGATGTTGTGGCTCCCTCTAATGTCTTTAGAGAAAATGGCTACTGTAGGATACCATTGTAAACTCCCGAGCTCCTCCGCTCTGCATTCCAAAGTGTCCTTGGGCCAGATACTGAATCCCAAATTCCCCCTGATGGCTTTACCAACAGTCTGGGTAATACAAATGGCGTGTAATAGAAAAAGTGCTGCACATAGAAGAGCTGCATGAATGTGTGGGAATGGATGAATGTGACTTGTACTGTAAATCGCTTCAAGATGTCAACAAGAAAATACAGTCCAAATGCAGGGTTAACAACCTGGCTCTGTGTACAATGAACGCTGAAAATCAGACTGACCCCTAGATAACAAAGTAGTCACTCACTGTCATAGCCTAGACATAAGGACAGATATTAAGACTTCACACTTTATGTTTTCTTCCGTGTTATTTCTCCTTGTGAGTTGTTGGCTGATTGACTGTTCAGGTATATGATGACAATAAAGGCACATTTTCAATATGAGCATAAAAAAAGAGTGGAAAACATACAGTCAGCACAATGTTTAAAGAAAACATCATAAATCAAGAGAACAAACATCGACATAAAAAAGAGAACAAATCAGAGTAGATAGAACATTGAGAACATTTTTGCCTCATTTATAAGAACACAAAGATCAGTGTGGAGCTGGAGCTCTGTTACATGCAGTCATCCACAACATGTTCGGTAAATACCCCTGTGACGTCTTCACAGATAAATAACAATAATTGTAATAATAATGATAATACTCTGGGTTGTATCTATTGCCAGTTAAAATACAGCGAGCATTATAAAGAGTCCGTAGAGCAGGGCACATGGGTAGGCAACCAGTATCTGCTGTCCCTCCATACCGAGGGTGGAGATGAAGATCTTGGAGGCCGACAAACTAGACCAACAAATCACTAAGAAGGCCAGAACTGTACCCAGCATTCCTCTGTGAAAACAAAAGAGGGATTGCAAGCATGAAAAGCGGTTGGAAGTCAAACTGTCGTGAGTCTGAATGGATTCTTAAATGGTAACTGTCTTTTTTCTTTGGTCAGTTCAAACTAAAACTGACCATTTTACTTTAGAACATATAGGACGACATGTACGAGAAATCAGTGTACTAAAGGTGCCGCTACCAGAACTAATAAAGGGGAAATGGTGATAGGCGTTTGAGATGATTGGTGGCTTTGGGTTATTTTTTATTGGATTATACTGATGATGACTTTATTGATGCAGATGACCAGTGATGCATTAGTCGTCAAATAAATAACATTACACATGGTTGGAGCAGCTAGTTCGGGCACCTTACATGTGTTACACCAATTCATTTTCATGCTCAACCTTTGAGCTTTTAACATTCCAACAAGTCAAAAGGAGAAACAGAAATGAAACACGGGCACTTACTGCAAAGAGTAGAAGACAGCAAATGCAGAGAGGGCCACAATGGGCAGGAGGCAGTAGCCCAGGACACTTGCCACACAACCATGAGACACTGCCACAGTACTCATCAGACTCAGCAGAATGTACACCCCAACGCAGGCTGTGGCACTGAGCCCGTATATATAACCAAAGTGGACTTTACCTGCCTGAATCAACCAGAATCAAGAAATACACACACGTTTTAAATCCCACATCTGTACGTGTTATACAGTGGTAATGGTTGAGCTGTAGGCAGAACCATACAAGTGACTCACCATCATTAAAAAGACCCCCAGTGTGATGCAGAAGAGGACCGGACCAGTCAGATCAGTCTCATTCATTATGCTGCCATCTGCAGGCTTGAAGGGGTTCAACACTGTCAGCGTCTTCTGCCAGATGTGATCAAAACTGATGCCAAGTTCTGGACAATGAACAGAAAGCAGGGGGGATTGCTCAATTCACAGAAAACAAATATTTAAAACTCCAATCTTTGTACTCTGTTTGCATGCAACACAACAAAAGGTCCTCTTGATCATCCAGTAACTCTTTGTGATTGTTACGTTCCAGTGCCATGTGGCTTTTATTTGGAGTTTGGAACGAGGAATGTTGGTTTCACTGATTAGTTGGTTCTCCAGCTGTTTCCAGGGGTAAACACATCTGACCTCTGAATGAACTGAGCATTGCCAGCTAGATTTCAGCTAATCCATATGGGTAGTTATAATGAGCCCAAAAAAAATAATATTTTTCAAGCATATAGTCTTTATTTCACCTTCAAGAAGGGGCGGCTCCTCTTCAAGAGAATCTGTCCCTGCGCCTCCAGCAGTACCAGAAGACCCGGTAGGTTGGTAGAACTGTCCAGTGTACTGCTCCATGGAAGGATCCAGAGCATCTGGCATGGAAGCCTGTTCCCCACTGAAAACCACGAGTTGAATAAAAATGTAACTCACTGATAATCAGCTAATATTTCCTAGTTTTAAGGTGTCAACAGTCAGTAAAGTTATCTAATATACAGTTGGTGTCAATGTAAATAGAAAGAATTTTTGTATGTTACATCAATACATTTTATAGTATATTTCGTCCACATCCCCACTGTGTTTGGAAGAAATACAACGCCACCTCTACTTCCTTAAGAAACTGAGGAGAGCCAGGCAGACCCAGACCCTCTCTGACCCGTGCACAG
Source organism: Limanda limanda (assembly GCF_963576545.1). Classification (NCBI taxonomy): domain Eukaryota; kingdom Metazoa; phylum Chordata; class Actinopteri; order Pleuronectiformes; family Pleuronectidae; genus Limanda; species Limanda limanda. The sequence continues at coordinate 2,585,683 of NC_083647.1, forward strand.
TGGAAAGCATCCTGACTGAATCACAGCGAAATGCCAGATCACCAGGAAGGAGCAGAAAGCTCTGCAGCTTCAACCAAATGTCCCAAAGCATCATTGGGACTCAGCTTCTAGCACTTGACGCCATCAAGGCCAGGACAGATACTTAAACATCCCTCACGACCCAGCTCACCCTGCCCATCAGCCTTTCAAAATGCTCCCCTCTGAGAGGAGATACAGGGCAATACACACACACAACATACACCAAAAGACTGACAAACATGCAGCTTCTTCCCCAAAGCTGTAAAACTAGTGACACTGCCTATCTCCCCCAGCCCAACTACCCCACACCCACAAACACAAACCACAGCACACACACAAACCCACACATCCCATGTTCCTACCCCCCCTTCCAGTGACTCAACACTCCGTTGCACGATCTTACAATCACTCAACTATACTGCTCATAATCATATGCTGCTGATTCTTTATTGTATCGTGGTCATGCGTGTCCACTGAATATTTATTTTCATATAAATTTATATACCACTTTGTAAATCTGCAATCACAATTTTGTCAATTTGTGCACATTTAACTTCAATATGATGGAACAATGCATGGAGGAATTTTGGGCAACCACTGACATGGGTGGATTTCTTCAGGTGCAGCTAATGATTATTCCGTAAGACAGAGACAGGACATGGAAGGAGAGTGAGACAATGAGGGCTGTCCTCCTTTCATTTCAACACCTTTTTGTCTCAACAATTAAGAATAAATTGTAGATCCTGTGACATATTTAGCAGCATTATCTGCTTACAAGTTATCAAGGGGGTGGAATTTTAGGATATTTATTTTTGTTTAACCACTTAATACCAAAGATGAATGTGTGTGTGCGTGTGTGTGTGTGCGTGTGTGTGTGTGTGTGTGTGTGTGTGTGTGTGTGTCTAATGAGGTCGTGCACATTTCTTTCAACATTAAAATTATTTTATTTTAAATTTGAATCCTACACTACATCTACATCTATACTACATCTACGTTTACTAGCTTGCAGTCTTACACTTCACCTGCTTTTCACAAAAACAGGGACCCCCACATTCAGTACATTGTACCATAATGTTAACCGTGGTCAAAAACTCCACAGGGGAGCTCTGTGAACAAAAGGAGACAGTAATACATAAAAGGCACAACGTTTGTGTGTCCTCAGAAGTCTGAATACTTACTCGCCATAATAATGAGGGCTTGTGGGATCGTAGATATTGTAATAGGCCACAGGTTGACCCTGGTCATCTGTGTAATATCCTGTCTGGTAGAAGTCCTGCTCATACTGCTCGAAGTCTCCCATGCTAATCAGAGGAACAGAGAAAAGAGAAATAGAGAAAGACTCAGTTTGTTTAGAGAGGAAAACACAGGCCTCCGACTGAAAATCATCTAAATCATATCACTGTGTATTTAATGTTAAATATATAATCCAGTTTTAGTTGTGTCACCCTTTAACTAACTAGCACAATACTGTCTGTTCCTTCTCATGCATGGTTCTCATTAGAGCCTGTTGGCAAATGTAAGTCGAGCTTTCCCAAACTGTAACATTTAGAAACACAAGAGACATGGCACTGCTGCTGTACATAAGGGAAAACACCAGACTTGTTGCATCTATCCGGTTCCGTGGTTCTTTTTCATGTATAACTTGTTAGTGTCTCTGAAAGTATACAGCCAATGGTGATGGCACAGAGCAGCAATTTGTATTCTTATATTTCACTGTTTACTGGTTAAAGTCCAAGCCCTTTAAAACAGTTTAATGGTGTATTAGGTGAACAATAAGATCACACAAGTGTCTACTTGCTAGAAATCAGAGGCCATTGTATGATGACAACTAACACAAGAACAACATTGGCATCTTTGTTTTTTATTTCTGACTCATGAGCCTCAGCAGTTTTTCTTTCCCTCCCATCACACGTGCCCATTTAACATTAGAGCTGGGATGGCGAAGATGATAACGTTTATCGCTCTAACAGCTAACAGCGGTTTTGGCAATCGAGTTGGCATTGAATAGTATCACGTCTCTTTGCCCAAGTTGTTAAGATTAGGGTTTTGTCATCATACAGTTGATTTGTATCATACCAGTGTTCACATAATCGAATAGAGCACTGAGGTGATTTAGGAAGGTCATAGCACATCTACAGAGAATTGCTGCTGCTGCAAACCAGAATACAATGAGGTGAAGAATCAATAATCAGGTCTGCACGACAGAGGGTGTAAAACTAAAACCTCTGTCCACCTGAGAGTGACATGTGAACAAAGAAAGCTGAATGGTGTTTAAAGGTGAGAGAGTCATGGCTGTACTGTTCTGTGCCAGCTTTTTTTTGATTATTCAAGTTTAATATAACATTTCTGTGTGGAGTTTGTCTGTGTGAGTTTTCATCTGGTACTCTGTCTTCCTCCCAGAGTCCAAAGACCTCCATCCATCCAGAGTCAGTCCTATCTGACACAGACGAGAGGCGGGCTTAACCCCGGACTGGTCACCAGGGTTTCTCAGGGCCTACATACAGAGAAACAACCACTCATGCTCTTTCACAACTAGAGTAAATTTAGGATCTATATATCAGTGATAGACTAACTCCAGCCCCCCTGCAACCCTCAAAGGATAGTCTGGGTGGATAATGGAAAACAATTGGAACAGATTTGATAAAGTCTTCTCTCTGGCTAATGGAAAACCAAAAGTATCAGAGTATTCCTAAATAGCAGTAGAGGCCTACAAGCCACACACAACTTCCATACACTCACCTGTTTAAGTCTACAGTACACAGCCAGACAGTGCAGACGGCTTCCTTCAAGCTACTTCACAGAGTTGTGTGGTGTCAGCGCAGAGAACATGTGCACTCTGGGAGGATATTCTATTAATAGGTGGTTATATTTGGACTTGGTCTCAGGGATATGACAACCGCCCTGTGCCTCTGCAAGATGGCTGTATTGATGTTTCTCTATTCATCTAAGACAACAGGTATTGACAAAATCATGTACAAAGCTTATGGTCTTCTAGCTGATATGAACAACACTTTAGCAGATATTTACTGCTGTTTACTTGGCATTGTATTAAAATATATTTAAATTGTTCTCTTCCCATTCTCTGTCTCTACAAGTTAGTGGGTGCTGGACAGCACAGCAATTAATACACCACCAGACATATGTCCTTTTAGTAATTATTCGTTTTTCACTTGTTCCTCCTAAAATTATGTAGTTTTGAGCTAATCAGATTCTAAATGATTCTCAACTTAAATTACCTGAAACTTTCAATCCTTTTTTCAAGCGACTTAAAAGTTCTAACTAAGGGATCAGTAATATAACATTTTGTTCAATAAATTGTTCAAGATTAAATATTTTGATGGATTTACAACTAAGAAGACAAATGCATAAATGTATACATTTGTATAATTTTTTTGTAATCTATAGTCAAAGTCCCCAACAGAGAACCAAAACAAGCCCTTTATTCTATTGGAAGTGGAATTAAAACAATTTATTCTACGCACTCACAATCTTTGTTCAAACTGGTTAGAGGGCCGGCCCACATAGGACCCGAACTCTAAATGTAAAGGGCTTTGGTTCCCTCAGCAGTCGCTGGAAGAAAAATATATTTCCAACACATCTCTAGAATAACTTTGCCTCCTGCCACAACTAATAATATGTATTTGTATTCAATTTACTGAGGCTGAGAAAATGATACCCTTATATTTTGTAATAAGACAAGATAAAATAAGATAATATAAGGTGCGTGTGTGTGTGTGTGTTTCTGTGTGCATGTATGTTCATATATATATATATGTATATATATATATGGAAAGAGAGACAGAGAGAGAGAGAGAGAGAGAGAGAGAGACATGTAGATATAGAGATATAGACATATATGTAATTAAAGAGATAGATGAAGATATAGATATATGTAGATAAAGATACATTTATATGTATAAATATAGCTATAGATGTAAATATATAAAGATAGAGATATACTGTATGATTTCTGTACGCTGTGTCTGCGTCAGTGCTGACGCTCCTCATCACTTCCTGTTTGGCCGGAAACAAAACAAGTCCGTCATGTGACTCCGTCTGGAGCTTGAGTTTGGTCGAGTATGTGTCTGCTGGTGGTGAAGTCCATTTAAAACGCGTCCAGAGAAGGTAGGTAAGGCTTCCCGCGTCCCTGAGTGGGGTCTTAGTTTATACATCAGCACGCAGAGGTGAACTCCAGCAGCGGGTTGTTGAATTCAAACAGGAAGTAGCTAAACCTCGCTAGTTGCTAATCGGTTTACACGTTATGCTTGAACTGGTTTCCCACAACCCACAGTTGTATTATCTCACAGTCTGAGTTACTGAGCTGCTCAACTTACTAATATGTTTAATGGAGCCTGTTTCCTCCCACACAGCTGCTGACACTACACACCGTGGCCACCATGGCTGATGTGAGTATGCTCCGTCCTTGTCCCTCCTCCTGGTAGCTCGTCCCTCCTCCTGCTCTCACTGAGGGAATCGAACATCGCAGGCTGAGACTGCACGGTGCATATGTCGCTTATACAACATGAATCTGGAGGGCGAATGACAGAAGTCGTGTCAGCTTGTTGAGTCTCATGTCAGACCCTGTACTCATGAGGAGCTGATCAGACAACCACAGCTTTAACCTGGCAGATTCTCCAACGAGATCAGAACTGATGTTGTGTTAACATGGGACATCACCTTGTATCTACACACCTCCCCTCGCTGTAACCACTCTACTCACTGTGTCTGTCAGTGACTCTCGTACAGCATCTTGCCTTCTTTGTCATTTGTTCTCCAATGTGTTATTTTCTGTGCAGGATTTGAAGAGATACCTGTACAAACAGCTGCAGAGGTGAGTGTAACTTAATGCACACAATAATAAAGCCATGTCCCCCCCGTTGGTGTCTGAATGTTTAGTGTCCGATCGTTGAAATCTGCTGTCCCTCCTTCAGCGTGGAAGGTCTTCATGCTATTGTGGTGACAGACAGGGATGGAGTCCCCGTAATCAAAGGTAACAAAACATTTCTGAATCCTAGAAAATCCCCTTCTTGCCTTTTGTAGCTCTGTGTTTCCTCTGTCACATTAACACAACTGGTTTGAAAATGTGTTTAATGCCTGTCAAGACATTCACTCAGTCATATTGCTTGGCTTCTTCTCCTTTCGTTTGCTTACTGGCGTGGTCATGTGATACCTGGTTCCCCACTTCATCTTGTAATCATTTTCTCATTAGTTTCATTGTGTATTTGTTGGAGTATAGAACGTTTGTCATCAATTCTTTAACCAAGTGTTTGGTGGAGACTCATTGAATATATATTCTTTAAATAAATTCCATTTATCCAATATTAACCAAATGTCCATTCAAGGCTTTTAAGCTGAGCCTGGACTTCGAAGCAGACTCTGGCTGATTGTAGCTCATGTTTTAAAAAGTTAAATGTTCCACCACAATGAGCTCTGACGCTCCAGTTAATGAGGGAGTTTTGCTGCTCATTTAATTCTGTAAGGTCTAGCTCGTAATATGTAAAGTGCCTTGAAATAATGTATATTATGATTTGGCGCTATACAAATAAAATTACGTTGAATACTTATTTGCTATCTTGCTGTAGTGTCGATATAAAGTTGGGTTTATTGACTGAATATAAATTCAGAACATGGAAAGAAAAATAAAACAAGTTATATAATACACTTACACATTATGTTGTGTGGCACAGAGTTTTGTTGTTAACATCGTTGTTGTGTCCCTGCAGTTGCCAATGACAACGCTCCAGTCCACGCTCTGAGGCCGGGCTTCTTGTCCACATTTGCTCTGGCCACAGATCAGGGAAGCAAGCTGGGTCTCTCCAAGAACAAGAGCATCATCTGCTACTACAACACCTACCAGGTCAGACAGCCACTCTGGTCTCAGGATTCCAAGCTTAATACACTGTGATAGATTTGTCTGGTAAATTATTGAAACTTTCAGGTCAGCTTAACCATCTCACAAATGCACATAATGTGTTATTGTGACTGAAAACACATTTGTTTAGAGCTGAACAAATACTCATCAGCTTGTTTATGAGGACTTTCACTCAGAATTAGTTCTGATGTCCTGTGAATTGACTAAACTCCTCAGTGCGACACATGCCCTCTGAAAACCTTCAGTCAAAGATGCTGACACACCACACCAACAGTCAACTGTTAGATGTTGTCAGATGGCTTATGGACAAACTTAGCCTGTAATGTAAAAAAGTTTTGAACCTGACATGTTTGCTGTGTCTGTTTTACAGATTGTGCAGTTCAATCGATTACCACTGGTCATCAGTTTCATTGCCAGTAGCAGCGCCAACACAGGTACAATCTCTTTCATAAGTCACTGTTCACTTCAGTCCACTGCAAAGACACCATGAGGAATAAATAGGGTTGGCTCAATTCTGGATCTGATATTGCGCCAGTAAAATATTAACTCTTATATTATTAATGAAACCACTGTCAAATGCAACATTTGTGGGAGTGACTTTAAATATAGATGGACAATGTATCTTTTCTTCCTCCCACTATACTAAAATGTAATCAAAGTATCTCAGATACCATACATCATGTTAAAGGAAAAACTGGATACAGTGTATTTTGTGAGTAGTGCTACAACTGCTTCACTTTCAGTGCATTATTCAACCAGAACAATCTGCAATGTGTTTGGCTGATACTCTCTGACAAATGAAGTAGCAATATTGTTTCTACCTCTGCAACTGTAGTACAGCTCCCCAGTGAGGAGTCTTGTGCCCTCTCAACCCAAGGAAATATTTGTCAGGACTGAGTTAATGAGTTTAACAGAGAGGTGACAAAATATGAGCAAGAAGCTACAGACCTACATCCCTGTGGTCACCGTTTGAATCTCAGTGCAATGTGTTCATCCACCACCAACACATAACACGTAGAGATCAGTCCACATTCAGACTGGATGCTGTGTCTGGATTTACTGAATATGCTTCTTAATTCAATTTAATTCAGAAAGTGCCAAAAATACATGATCTCAATGCACTTTACATCGTAAGGGTGAGAACTTCAAAATGTAGAGAAAATTGTAATTTGTGATTTTTTTAGTTGACAGATCATTTCACCACAAGTACCTTGTAGAGATTTCATTCGGAGCATGTGATTCTTTTTCTGTAAGATATTCATGGGACTATAAATAACCACAGTATGTCATATACCTTGTGGAGGTGGTGAAGGGGCTATAGTTCCTCAGACAAATCTAACAGTAAATCATGCATAGGGTCATTATGTAAAAGTCAGTGTCTGACCCCTATACGAAAAATAATAATCATAATAATAATAATCCCATAAAGGTGAAACTATAGTACACAACCACAATTTGACTATGGTCTACTAGTCCTGTTATAGCAACTCAACATTAACTTGTGGCATGCGGCTGAGGGGTAGAGCGGTGGTCCTCAACCAGAAGGTCGGCAGTTCGATCCCTATCCTCCCCATTTGGATGCCGAAGTGTCCTTGGGCAAGATGCTGAACCATAAATTCCCCCTGATGGCTTTACCAACAGTGTCTGTAATAGAAAAAAAGTGCTGCTAATAGATGCACTGTATGAATGTGTGTTGAAAACCAAATTGTACTGTAAAAGGCTTTGAGTGGTCATCAAGACTAGAAAAGCTCTATATAAATACAAAACGTTTATTAAAGTAGCGCATCTGTCTGGAAAAAACATAAAACAAACCAAGTCACTGTTGCTGTGGAAATAAGAAAAACACCTTAATTAGAGTGGGTAATGCAGCCTTAAGATAGAAAGGATAAGAAGTGCACCTATGCATTGGGACACTCTGACCTTCACCAGGTTGACCAACCTGAAGTGAAGAATGAACCAGACATGCAAGATATCAGGGAGTGATTTTATAGCTCATTATTTTAATAAACTGTGCAGATCCAGCTTCAATATAAATAGGATATATTTTAAATACACTACAATATTTTATATTCAGAATAATATAACAGTATTCTATAGTCAGGTGACTTGTGTGAAGAGCTGACGTGTTGTCCCAGAGAACAAGGTCACGGGGTCGTCACAGACTGAACAGTTCCTTCCTCCTTGTATTTCTGATGTTTGGCAAGGGCCCAGTTGACTGGTAAACTAACAGCAGCCCACTCTGTGTGTCCTCAGGCATCATCATGAGTCTGGAGAAGGAGCTGGCTCCACTAATAGAGGAACTGAGGCAGGTGGTGGAAGTCACTTAAGCTCCGACAGGGAGGACAACCCTGAGCAAGATCACCTGCCTGGATCGCATCCTGCTCACTGAATCTCCATCTCTGCTGGTGCATTCACGTCCTTTGGGAAAATCTTGTTTGGAGGTTTTTTTCACAGTTCAGGATGAACATCTTCAGACGTGACTGCACCATGAGTGAACTTTCCTGCACACACTGTGTCTGTTGAATTTGCTTCCTGCTGTTTTCTGTAGATTTTAGCTGCTCCTCATCTGCATCTTCATGGCTAAGAGTTTGTATGTCAAATCAATTCTGAATAAATGTTTCATTTTTAGCCCCTAAACTGGTTTCCATTACCTTTTTCATCAAGGTTTTAATGTCAGAATACATATTCCTCATATTGTAGTCTTAAGGGAACCATATTGCATTCACCTGAGAAAAATAGCTGCTAATATTTTCTGAATTAGTGAGATTATGTCAGAATTCGGAGAAAAGTTCATGGGAAAAATGTCTGCATTGATAAGATATCCTTCGTCCAATCCAAAAAGAATTCCTCAATTTGAGAGCGTTGAAGCAAACATGTCATGTCTCGCGTGAGTTTGAAACATGAGAAGATCCCTGTGTCCCTAAGTAATATAGATGGCATTGTTATTAGCTTGATGGCTTTGTGCTGGCACCTCAAGTCTTTGGCATTGTTCAGATGGGAAGTAAAAGGATTTGGAGCTTTTCACAAAGGCTTTTGAATGCATCCGCTTCTTTTAAGTAAAGGATAATTCCTCCATAGTTTAATTCAGTGACTAATGCAGTTAGGTCATCCTGAGGTCCTCACCCTGTCATATATGAACATGATGCATCACTCTTTGATAATGTTTGTTTAGCATGCAGTTACATGTATGTTAAATGCAGTTTTAGAGAAGTGACTGCAACATGAGTCTTTTCATTGTAATCCTTCATCTCCAAATAATTTTCTATCTATCAGTCTTAAGCGTAGTGTGTATGATTTAGGTGAAAGGGATGTAGAGGCAGCAATTGAGTACAAAATAATTCTAGTTTTGTTTTCACTAGTGTGTTAAATCTATATAGTAAAAGTTTTTTTCTTTACCCTAGAATGGGCCCTTTATATTAATTACATTATATTTACATCAGGAACAGGTCCTCTCTACAGAGGCCGCCACATTTTTTTACAGTAGCCCTTAGTGGACAAACTAAACACCTTTTGCGTTTCTATGACAACTGAAGGCTACCACAGGTTGTCTTTCATGTTTGGAAGGGGAGGGTGAGGTGAGGGGTATTCAGCTGCAACATGCAACTTCACCACCAGATGTCACTAAATCCAACACACTGAACCTTCAAGTGAGTTGTCATGTTGTGTATCATCATTTATGGACACAGGTAAACACACAACTGGTAGTGTGACTGAGAAGCAAGGAGGGGCAGGCCGCCGTTCATTTTACAAGTAAAAACTTTATTCAAACAGGACACACAAATGAGAAGCAAAAAAACAAAACAAGATCGTCACTTGGAAATGGAAAGTTAGTGCTGGAAACCTACGGAGTGAAGAAAAACCCTATCGGCCCTCTTTAATTATCCCAGAGAGTGAAAAACTCTCGCTCAATGTAGCCAATCAGGTACAGTTTGAGTCAGTCTCCCCTCATCTGGTGCTTTATACTTTTCAGTTGTACCTTGATAAAACTATCAATTGAATTCTCCCTCTCAAAAGGCAGAATCTAAACATACTGAATATTTCCTTTATTTGGTTTTATTCATGTAAATAAATTGAATCTCATGTCACTTTTTAAATAAACTTTGATTATATGATACAATATATGTGTTAGTTTTATTGGTAAAGAATAATGCTACACAATAATGCTACATACTGTGTCATTCTAAACATACAGTATTAGTCACAAACAACCTGTGGAGGGATAAAGCAGCCAAGTGAGACCATAAACAGGAGACTCGTCAAAAATGAAGCCTCTTTATATCTTGAAGCAAAATGCAGTCATGTCCTAGCTGTTGGCCTCCAGTCAGCACACTCAGGGAAACAAGTCTCAGTGTTTTACAGGCTAAAGTTTCCCCCGCCGACTTGAACAGTGTTCCTTATTGTTCATCTAGCCCATCCTTCATTAAGGTGAGGCTTCTCTCCATCATCTATTCTCCCACTGACGGCAGTCATCGACCTTTTCTTAACTGGGACTGCAGACAAGAAAGAGAAAGGGTCACTGCCGGCTGCAAAAGTCTGAATGCAACAAAATTAATCCTTTCAATCAAGTATTTATTTTTACAGTTTTAGGCCAATGCCAAGTAAATCATTTTGCTGCAACCATCGATTCGACTGAGTTCAAGTCATCCTCTATATTGGGTTGAATAAAAGTAGGCCAACCTCTGAGATTCCCCTCAAGCAAATATTTAAGAAGAAGAAAAGAAGAAGAGTAAATTGTACAAGGCTGCCCAGATATCAGTATATTAGATACTTGAGCTTTCAATTAACTTGATCATCAAAAGTTATACTTAAATTAATGGGATTCAATCCTCTGTGGGGTGTGAACCCCTGTCTACCTGAATCAGTGTTTGTGAGACTGTCATTGCATATTTAAAAGATCTACTTATTTAGCTAATGCTTGTTTTATTTCTTAAGACGCCTTGATTGTCTTGATTTTCACAGAGGGGCTCTTTCAGATTCAAACTGCTCTGTAATTTTTTTTTTTTAAACCAGCAGTGAATCAGTGGTTTAAGATAAATGGTGTTTTTCAGTAATAAGGAAGTGGGTGAGTATTGACTTATTACTCACATTCAATTTGTTAGTTTTGCTTAAAGTAAAACTTCTGCCTCTGACACATGGATCCATTACATTGTAATACTGAGTCATGAGATGTTGCAACAAGCTGCTTTCCCTCGACCCGCCTCGTCTTCTTCAACTGAAACTCATTGTTTGTGTTTTTTTGTTTTCCAGAATGATTTTCATCAACCCCCATGAAAATGAGCAGTTAAGAATGGCATTTAATCAATAATTGATTTACTGGTAAAAAGCCTGGACTGTGTACAAACATCCAGTCTGAGCAACCTCACCAGTTTCCACCTCAGAATCTTGATCCACTCGTCGCCCTCCACAGCCGACTTTGAACAAAGATAAAATGTCCTCTCGGGAAACACCATGCTGTCGACACACAGAAGAGGAAGGAAGGGAGACTTCTACATTACAATTGTGTATTTGCAATTAAAAGTGTTGACACAGATGAAATCGCAGGCCGATTACGCCACAGCGGCACGACTGGACTGTCCTAATGTGAAGGCCCCAAATGTGGCCGACAGATGTGTTCTTCAACCCCAGAGCAAAGGAGGCTCTACCAGGTGGATCCTTTCTGGTCCAACATATCCCATGATTCATAGCGCTTCTGTAACGACCTGTTTTTCAGATTACGGCGGCAAAACGCAAATTGAAAACGTCAGAATAATCTATTTTTAAATGTAACTACTCAACCGAAAAACTAATGGTGTTAAAAATAAATCTTATTTCAAAGTTTTTAATCAACCGAAGAACTTTTTTGTCCGTAGCTCTGTTGCTAGGCGACAGCAGTAAGGGCGGAACACACTGGTGATGAGAAGACCAGACAGTCTCATTTCAGTTTGGCTGATGCAGGCTATGTAGCCGATGAAGGATGTTAAGGCGGTGGCTGCGTAGACCGGGTCCTCTGAAGGGTGGGCCCCCTGTATTGAGGGCTCTTCTGGCTGTGTGCTGGTTCAACACAAGACAGTCCTGAGACTGACAGCAGTAAAGAAGAAGAGAGAAGATACAGAAGGTATCTGGAAAGTGATCACATTCCTGCTGCATTAAGTGAGAAGGAGGGGAAACAGAATCAAATGTAAAATCATTAAGCAGTGTTAGACATTGTGTAAAAAGGTAAAAGGTGGTCAGTGGTTGTAATCTCTGCCTCGTTCCAGCTCGTGTACTTCTCCTTCCCTCCCCCTGTTTCCTTCTGTTTTTCACCAGCTCAGACTTCCCCTTTTTCAAACAGCACAAACGTTTTTTCTGCCACGGGGAATTCCAGCTCAGAAAGTTACATTCAGTGTGGCCACAGACTGGAGGAGAAAGTCCAATCTGTATAAATATGTATATTGACATATTGTTAGTGTCATCTTCACATTCCATATCCAATACACATTGGGTTATCACTCTATCCTATCCCGTATGTGTCATTGTATTCAAGTAAGTTAAATCGATAGAATGCTGAGATTTAATGATTAAATTATGCTTTATAAAGTGTCCAAAGTTTCTGTATTTTCATCTTCTAAATCCACTTGTATGAAGCCTATCAGTTGCAATAATGTATCTGTATTGTGAAAGCCACCACATTTGACAGCTTCACTTCAGCTCCATCAATTGTCACCACCAACACTGAACAACCTAGAACATCAAAATCGTCAAATAAGACAAAAAGAGCCAGTTGGGATTTCATTATAAGTGGTTTTGCTGCTTGTAAAACCAGGAGGTAAAACATTGGTCCTCTTTCACTAACATGTGCGCAGAAATGTCCTTACTCTCCACAAAAAAACAAGTATGTGCCCAAAATCATTTTTTGAATCATCACCTTCCACCTCCTGTCCCAGTTGTGCTGGTTTTACTTGTGTGGAGCTGGGTGGTGATGAACAAAGGACTGAGCTACCAGTGCCTCCAGCTCATTAGCCAAAAGACAAAAACAAGTGTAGTTAGCTTGTGTCTTGCTTATGTACACACATGTGCTACTAATGTAATTGGTTATGGCATTTAGGTTTAGGGGAGACACTACAGGTGAATGCAGTCAATTATAGGCCAATAAGCAATTTAATTAAAGCCAAAACTGTTACATTTAAAAATGAACATTCTTATTTACTTCAATTTAAACTAAGTAAACTCTCAACTGGTATGGTTAGAGATGTAAATATGACAATAAATTATGAGGTTGAAAGGGCCTGAAGTTCAGTTTTTTTTTAGTTTTAACATAGTATACATTCGGTTAAAAGGGTGTGTGTTTACATTTTGTAGGACAGCCGGGCCTTAATTTGTGCATAATCATTATCTCAGGAAGTTTTGAATTTGTTTGTACTCTGCTAACAAATTGAGGTAAGAAGATTTTGATGAATCCCACATTTGTGCATCAAAAGCCCAATCATTGACAGCTGCAGAAGTACAGTTGCAGCAACAATTCACATATATTTTTCAAGAACACAACACAACTATAAAAAGGACAGGAGGCCATTCAATGTGAGTGACTGTGTATGGAGCATGTGTGTTTAATCACAGGTGGTTGGTCTAGGCTAGGGTCGTATGTTAATGAGTCCTGACGCGTTCAGATTTGACCTGGAGAAAATTGCCTGCAACGGGTTTGGTGGGTGCAGGTTAGCAAAAATGGATTCTTCAGTGCAGGGCTCTGTTCTGCATTATAATCATTGCTGTGGCGTCGTCTCTTAGAGAAGCCTGATACTGTAAATCAACCTTTAATATATTATGATCTTCGTTCAAATGATCATATTTATATGATGTCTATTCCCAAGAAAGTGCTACTCCACACAAAACCAAAACTTTGGTGTTTTGACAGGCACAGTTTGTGATTTAAATTGGACCAAACATAGCCATGATAGCAAACATAGCGTGAATAATTAATTGTAACTAATTGATATAACTTTAAACCAAAGTGTATTTAGTTAATAACAATACAACTTGAGAATAAAAATCCTCAGTGCAAGTTGAATCACTAGAATTGTCCTTCAATTCTATATTCTGATAAATTGATAACATGGTGTGCTGCCCTAAGCCTCTTCTTGGCCTCTACTCTTGTTATTTAATTTGAAATGGCTCCAGTTGAATGATGAAACACGCCTGAGGTTAAATTTCAAACCCCCTGATAGTACGTCGTCTCAGTGCTGATCATCTGACCATCACTTACCAGAAGCAGTTGACTCTGTCCTGAGAATAGTCGAACTGGACTGCAGAGCAGGCTCTCAGATCCAGGGTTCGAATGGGCTCCTCATCCTGCAACACAGACACACAACAGCTTTAACCTAAACACAATCCCAAACTGTACGGTGTGACGATAGAAACAGGTGAAACTTAACACAATATCTTCCAGCCACATCCTGTACTAACAAATCCTGAAAAGCAGACCCTGTTTCGAAGCTGAACAGACTCACCATTTGGTCTTTGAAGTACTTGAGTTCATATCGGTTGAGTGTGAACCATCTCTGCTTCCAGTTCTGCAAAAAAAGGTTGATATGTCTTTGTGTGTTAAATGTCACTCCATTCACTGCACAGTGTTCAAACACTGTGGATCACTACAGTTACAGCAGCAACACAAAGTAAGTGAACCCTTTTAAACAGTGGTGTTTATTTACAATGTGTCTTAAAATGCCCTCAGATCTTCATCTACGAGACAATCCTAAACCAACACATTCTATTTCAACTGATAATACACAAATCCTTATATTGTTCTTATAGCATCAGATTGTTCTAATGACACTGAAAAAAGCGTGTGTGTGTGTGTGTGTTTGTGTGTGTGTGTGTGTGTGTGTGTGTATGTGTGTGTGTGTGTGTGTGTGTGTTTGTGTGTGTGTGTGTGTGTGTGTGTGTGTGTGTGTGTGTGTGTGTGTGTGTGTGTGTGTGTTCGAGCTTCTCATACATTTTGAACCACACACAACCACAAGGTTTATGCTCAACAGTTGTTGATTTGTTTAAAAATGGAAAGGGAAAAATAGATTGTCCACGTTTAGCACTCTAGTTAAAACCAACAGTGGGTTTGACTTGTGTTGACAAGCCAAATGGGCACAGGAAAAATTTTGAAACTTAGATTGAATTGTTTGAGAAGAATATGCAGCGTATTCATTTATGGCCACATGTGTTCCAGACCACCTTGGAATGTGGTCTGAGTGATTGAATCTCAAGTAGGTCCTTCCCTGGGTGTTTTCACACCTACAGTTAGGCTGTTCATTGTGATAGAATCCCTCAGGACGTACATTGATACCTGACCAGTGTTAGGGAAGTTTTCTGGAAGCTGGTGAAAGGAGAACTCAGGCAGCAGCTGATGTCTTATGCAGGAGGTTGTAATGTAGACTTGATGATTCAAGGAGACCAGAACCAGAGATTGTGGAACAATATACAAACGCCAACAGAGTAACATGAACAGTTCTCACCACCAAGTCTGAAGATTTCTCCCACAGCATCCCCATATATCTTCCTCCACTTGCGTCAACCATTCCAAAAGCACATCCATGAATGGCTAGAATTGCTCACCCTCTATGTTACAAGTGGGTGTTTGCATCCTTTTGGATAGTTAAGCCTAAAGTATGCATTCCTAAATCACATTGTGTCCTTTTGTCTTTCCACTGGTGAAATAGGCAAAAGAGTTGGAGTTTGGTGACTCTCTGTCTTGGCATCGGAATTAGTTATGAAAGTACCTGAGCATAGACACTACTATGTACTGTTAGTTGGCCCTTTATCTATAACCTGACCTTGGGTACTGCTTGGAGAGAGAAGGGAGTATGTGTGGAATGAGGCTGTCTCCTAATGGCGTACAGATGTAAGATGTCTCATGTAATGTGTGAGGATGATCAAAAATTCCTCAACAACCAGAGCATTGAGTGAAGATCAGATCCCATTTTGTGAACATTAAGCAGAAAACCAGTTCATTCCAATGGGTTCACATCATTTTTAATACCACTGTGGAAATCTTTTGGCTGCAGTCAGAGGAAGTAAAAGATTCCCTGTGAAACGATGACTTGTGCTCCACAATGTGGTGTAAGTCACTGTTCCACTGCACTCACCTTTACAAATGCTCCCTGTTTCACCAGATAGCCTTCCTTCGTGCCAAGCTGAAAAGACATGCGTGTTACCAGGTCAATGGCTACTGGATATTTATGATTTAATACAAGTTGGATCTGGGGCAAAGATATCATCATTCAAGAGCCACTTATTGGCCTTTGCCCTTCATGTTAAGGAGGAAAAAAAAATAACATCCGTGTTTTCAGCAGGAAAAGCCCTTGTTACTCAAAGTGACAATGACTTTGTGGGCTGATTGGCACATGTTTGGTTGCAACACCTCAAAGACGGGTGACGGCATTACTTGTCTACTGTTGTCAGCAAATGTTCAATTCACAAAAGATTTTCCATGTGTTACTTATTTGGAAAAAAGTAAATAGCCAAAAGCAATAGCCTTACAGTAACACATTACATCACTGATCAGAACTCAACTTGTTTGAAAGATGTGGTTGGTGCCCTGACAGTCACCTGATAAACACAGTTACTATTGAGCTGAAATGCCCACATTTCCAACAAAACTATGGTACAGTAATAAAAACATTATTTTCATAGGCGTGTGGGGGTGGGTGTCTTACAGAGGGTGCATTCGCCACAAGGTCTTTTTCTGTGCGGCCCGACTGCATGGCTGTGTGAACTCTCACGGACTCGTAGATGGACGGCTCCTCCACTCGCCACGGGTACGGACTCTTCAGCACAATCAGGGTTCCTGGTTGAGAAGCAGAGGGGAGGTTACAGGCCGGACTAGCAGAGGAGAAACACTACAAAACATTTATGGGTGATTTCTCTTGTAATCGATTCGGAAAAAAAACATTTTAAGCTTAGTACATATGTTCACACCCGGCATTGCAATGCGTCCTGAATGGTTCTCCTGTGACCACTTCCCTACTCTACATGTAAATTAACACGTATGTCATTTATGTCAGTTAAGACCATATTATGTTGTTTTGAGCCAGTCTGAGTTTACAGATGTGTGCGATGATACAGTTTGTGTGTGTCTGTGTCGGGATGAGGGAGAGAGAGAGAAGTCAGGAGGTGCTGAATGAATCTCATGCAGCTGCATTGAAGAAAGATCGATAGGTCTAGAAGGTTGATAACATCAACTGGCAGTATGCATTAATAAGTGCGGCAGAGCGTAACTTAACCTATGTTCTAAAATGGGAAGCTTTTAGTTCAAAAAGGCATAGAGGTACTGATGTCTGATCTACTGAGTGGGCCACATGGCTTTCATAGTACTGCCATATAAACCAGTAGCCAGTCAGATTTACATTGAGCCTCAGTGTACCCTCAAGTTCGGCCTGTATCATTGATTACATGGCAAAAACACCTGATGGTGCAAAGGGAATTTATGACACATGGCACACGGAGCTTCTCTCCAGCTTCTCCTTCCTCTTCTCCATCCTTATTACATCAAGTAATTCATATCTCATCAGTACATGTTTCTGACCCTTGACCCCTTCCCTGGAGTTTCTGTGCCTTAGCGCCCGCAGATGCAGGGCCACAGCTGTGGCCGCACCATGGATTACGATTGTGGATCGCGCATCAGAGGTCGCAATGGAGGATCCAGTTTGGTGGATTCTATATCGTGCCAGCTGATCGTAGTGGTAATGGCGTATCCTTTGTCGCGTTTGCATCGGATGATGGTGGACCACGACCGAGGCGGCAGCTGATGATGGATCCTAACTGGTGGCAGTGGACATGACTGTGGACTAGTGGATCCCATCCTGATGCTGGATCCTGATCTTGCTGGCTGCTGACCAGAGACTATGATTGCAGCAGGACTACTTGACATAAAGTATTGAAGTTATCCTTCAAAATATTTACCATCATCGATGCTGCTAAAAGCCTCTATCTTGATGATGTTTTCCTACACTTGACATCTATTGCACTTCTGTCCGTCCTGGGATAGGGATCCCTCACATGAGACTCTCTGAGGTTTCGACGTATTTCTACCTGATAAAAGGTGTTTTAGTAGTTTTTCCTTACTCTTGCTGATGGTTAAGGACAGAGGATGTCTCACAATGTTAAAGCCCTAAATTGTGATTTGTGAATTTGGGCTATACAAATAAAATTTGATTGATTGATTGATAGATCTAGTTTGCGGCTGCATTTTGAACACCATGAAGCAGAGCAGTCATGGTTTGGTGAAGGTATGTAAACACAGCATTTCAATAATCCAGGCAAGAGGTAATACAATCGTGAATCACTCTCTGAAAATATTTTAAAGAAAAGGATTGATTCAATTCTAGAAATAACATAAGAAATATAATATTCTTTTAACATGAGAATTCTCTTCCCTATAAATGAAGCCAAACTGCCCTGATATAAATGTTGCCATCTTGTGCTGAAGACATCATTTGGGGATCAAGTCAATCTCACAAGTCACTCATGACGTCTTAGCCTGTTCGTATGGCATCAATTATCTCATTAAGACCAACATGATCAGAAACAAAAGAATTGTTTGATAAGGTGTCTTTTTAATTTGTCTGTTTCCCATTCACTAACATAGAGGGGGCGGGGTTTAAGACCTATAGTGCAGCCAGCCACCAGGGGGGGATTGAGATGCTTTGGCTTCCCTTTTGGGGAGCAGTCTTTTTTTCCATCTTGATTTACAGTCATGGGTCAAATAATAGGTATTGTTTTGTATTCCTGACACATTCTTACTTTAGAACATTTCAGACTGCTGTCTTTTTCTACTTGAGTTGTAGTTACAGAGTTGGGTTGGAAGAAGTGAGTTCCAGGGCCACCTTTACCATGAAAATACGGATCCAGAGATTTTGCATTTGCCTTATAGTATCTAAAATAAGTATCAGCTGAGGGGAGCCAAAAGGGCATCGTGCTGTTTTGTTACATTCACTGGTAACATGGAGTATAGTGCAGCCAGTGAGGTTCTGAAGTTCTGCGTACCTGATTCACTGCCCAATAGAGGCTGGTTGGCAAAGTGGTAGACAAAGTCGTGAAGGTTTGAAAACTCGTTGAAGCCGAACACGTAGCTGCTGTCTTTGCGCGTCACATGAAAATGTTTGACAGAATTCTTCGCCCTGACAAACAAAAAAACATTTCATGTTGCACTGTCAAGGTCAACGACTTGGTCTGCACAGAAATCTTAGAAAACTTGCTGCAGTGAGACATTTCCACTGGGAGGAAGATCAGAGATGATCCATCACTTGGTAAATATCCATCTTAAGAATTTCAGAGATGAGAGATAGAAGCCAAAGGTTGTAATAATGTTTTCTAAATATTTCTGAACAAGCATCCATACGTGATTTTCTTCCTAAATAATAAACAGATCATAACTGTCAACATGCTGATCTGAACTGCTTGATCAAAGAATGAATAAACAGATTTATGAATCTGATCAGGTATTGACTGCTGACTTCTGGTACTTAACAGTTTTCGGTACTTGTTCTAACATACACATTGAAGTATTAGGGTTCTGTAGCCAACCCCGGATTATTAAAACCAGATAAGTCACCTCCAATTTTAGTACTTTAAAGTAGGTTAATCGGTTCAACTAATCAAGACAATGGTGTAAGTCGTTCAGTTAGAATAACAATGTTGTAGAAAAAACTGACCTGACGGACAGGGCAAAGCAGTCTAGGCCCTCATTACTGCTTCTCAGGAGATAACTTCCATCACTGCCGTTGGATAAGAGAAGAGCCTCTGCAGCGTGGCGGGACAAGTCATGGTGGTACCACCTTCAACAAAGAAAAGAAGAAACAACTATACCTCAATACCGTGGTGAGCTGAGAAGCCATATTGATCAGTTTGAACTAAGTGACCATTGTCTTCATGTCTAATTCCATCCATTATGAAATAATACACCAGCATGATCGAGTAGTTTGAAAGCAAAACAGTGTCTCTAATATCCAAGTCCAATAGAATCCGTACGCTACTGTGTTCTTCTCTTTCTGCGTTAATATAGGTGTTCCTGGCTTCTCTTTATCTATAGAACACACACTGTTGTACATCAGTCTCATGAACAGAGACACAAAAAACAGGAGTGTCCATCGCAGCCTAAAATAATTTAGAAGAATTGACCTCAGATCAAACCTCACAATGCTGCACAGGTGCAAAGGAAACAAGTGTACGGATGTGAAAGCTCAATATTTGCATCAAGAGTGACTGAGAGTGAGTAAAGAAAAATCTCTTAGAAAACAAACACAAAAATAAAAGAAGGATCTTATTATCTGAATACTTCTTCAGTCAGATTTGATCTTGCCCAACATTAAAAAAACAAAATGCCTCCCAAACGTATTACGTCAGTGAATCTTGGCTTTCAGCCATGCCTCACGGATAAAAAAGAAACACTCTTTAAATAAACCCATGCTCTATGCATCTGCTTCGTCACAGAGCAAAGACTTCCAAATCAGTGAAACCGTTCTGTATCAATATAACTGGTCCAGTTACTGTGACGACCCCCTCTTCCCTCACCAGGACACTAGATGTCCCTGCATCTGCTTCATTCCTCTGAGCTGTGGGTGGAGGGGACGTCAGCTGCATCAGTGAAAACCGTTGTGTTCTGCCTTTTAAAGCATCGGTTCAGGATTCAAGAGTTTACGAGTTTTCTTTGTGCTCCGATCTCTGTAAGGGACAAGGTTGGCTCTTGTTTTCAGTATCTTATCGAATTCTTCTCCCTGCCCTAATCAGATTGAAGAGGTCACACGATACACCAGTTTAACATTCTTTCTGAGAAAGGAGCTGAGCTGTTAATTAAATGCTGAGCTTTTGACAGAAAATAATTAACAGATTGACGAAAATATAAATATGGTCGTCTATTGCCCTGGAAGAAAGAGGTTTGTCCTCTGCTTTCCTCTTAATATAAGACCTAAAAGGCATTTATTCATACAAGTAAGTAACATGTTCAGCTGGTGGTGACTTGTTTGCTTCTAGCAAGTCTTCATTTTCCAACATCAGGAGAAAGGCAGAGTAGAGGTTTCAAATCAAATCAGCAGGGTCTTACCCCAAAGTCCCCAGTTCGTCACTCGTGTCTTCATGACTGTAGAAGCTCATCTCTGCAGGAACGACCGTCCGACTGCAGCAGCCATGCAGAAGTGAAAGCTGTCAGCTCAAATAAAACACGCCTAAGAGGAAATAAGCTTTACCACCACCTATTTGTTATATTACTGTTTTCTCTCTCTTCATTTCCATGCTCATGACCAATCACTGAAACAGCCAGTGTCATCATTCCTGCAGCACAAGTCACCCAGCTAGAAAAACGAGATCTGAAGATAGGCCAGTGTTTTAATCTGTGCTGCGTATGGCTCAGGGAAAAGTGTTGTTATTAATGTTCTGGATTAATGAGTGATACATTTATTGTAAGCACATGAAATGCATTTCATAAATATATTTTATCAAATGATGTCAGTTCGGTTTCCCAACATTAAAAAATGCTGCCAAGCCAGTTTGTACTTTGAGTTCATTATTATTTCAAGCAAGAATGTGGGATATAATAAAGTCAACTGGAGGATGTAGCTTCTATGTCTAATAATAACAATGCTGGGCCTCAGTGGGCTGTCATACAGAAGCACTGGGGTTTTTCCTGTATTTCTGATGGACGTGATTTGGGGATTTAATGGAGAAGTGTGGGGTTTTGTGTGGAAGTGCTCGGCTCAGGCTGGTAACCATATTACAAAACAAAGAAAGATGACTTCTTCCCAGAAATTACAATACAACTCACAAATCGCACAAGGTCTGAACAACAATCTCTTTTATTATCATCATTGTAGGAGCCAAATTAACCTTTATCAATCAATCAAGTTTTATTTGTATAGCCCACATTCACAAATAACAATTCGTCTCATGGGGCTTTAACATTGTGTGACATCCTCTGTCCTTAACCCTCAACAAGAGTAAGGAAAAACTACTAAAAACCCTTTTCACAGGTAAAAATATGTAGAAACCTCAGAGAGAGCCACATGTGAGGGATCCCTCTCTCAGGACGGACAGAAGTGCAATAGATGTCAGGTGTAAGAAAACATCATCAGGATTTTTAGCAGCATCCATTAGGCTAAACATTTTTCAATACTATGTGTCAGGCAGTCCCGCTGCAATCACAGTCTCTGGCCAGCAGCAAGACCACGATCCAGCATCAGGATGGGATCCACTATAATCCACAGTCATTGTCCACCGCCGCCAGTTAGAATCCATTATCAGCTGCCGCCTCGGTCGTGGTCCCTCATCATCCGATGCCAACGCGACAAAGGATCCTCCATTACAACGACGATCAGCTGGCACGATACAGAATCCACCGAACTGGATCCACCATTGCGACCTCCGACACGCGATCCACAATCATAATCCATGGTGCGGCCACAGCTGTGGCCCTGCATCCGCGGGCGCTAAGGCACAGAAACTCCGGGAAAAGGGGTCAAGTTAGTAACATGTACTGATCAGATAAGAATTATCTTGATGTGATAAATATGGAGAAAAGGAAGGAGAAGCAGGAAAGAGAAGCTCCGTGTGTCTTGTGTCATAAATTCCCTGTGCGTCTTAGCATCATCAGGGGTTTTTGCCATTTAATCAAATTTGGAACATCGCACAAATTAGCTCTAACTATAAGCTTTATAAAAAAGGAAGGTTTTGAGTCTACTTTTAAACGAACAGAGCGTGTCTGCCTCCCTAACTGAAAGTGAGAGATTATTCCACAGCAGTGGGGCTTGATGGCTAAAAGCTCTGGCTCCTACTCTACTTTTAGAGACTTTAGGGACAACAAGTAAACCTGAGTTCTGGGATCGGAGTGCTCTAGTAGGTTGATATGGAACTAACATCTCTTTAAGGTAAAGAGGTGCCATATCATTAAGGGCCTTGAAGGTGAGGAGGAGAATTTTAAATTCTATTCTAGATTTAACAGGAAGCCAGTGTAGCGATGCTAATACTTGAGAAATGTGCTCTCTTTTCTTAGTTCTCGTCAGGACACGTGCTGCGGCATTTTGGACCAGCTGCAGAGTCTTTAACGACTTGCTGCTGGAGCCTGATAATAATGAATTACAATAGTCCAGTCTCGATGTAACAAAGGCGTGGACTAGTTTTTCTGCATCTTTTTGCGAAAGGACATGTCTGATTTTTGAGATATTACGCAAGTGGAAAAACGCGGTCCTAGAAATTACTTTTAAGTGACTATTAAAGGACAAATCAGGATCGAAGATCACTCCCAAGTTCCTGACTGTGTCATTGGAAGCAAGGGCAATGTCATCTAGCGCAGCTGTATCATTAGATAATGTATCTCTAAGGTGTTTAGGGACGAGTATTATAACCTCTGTTTTATCTGAGTTTAATAAGAGAAAATTGCGGGTCATCCAGGTTTTTATGTCCTTGAGACATGCTCGAAGTTTAGTTAATTGATTACTTTGATCAGGTTTTATTGACAAATATAACTGGGTGTCATCCGCATAACAGTGAAAATTTACCGAGTGTGTCCTGATAATGTTTCCTAGTGGAAGCATATATAATGAGAATAAAATTGGGCCGAGCACAGACCCCTGTGGGACACCATGGTTAACTTTGGTGTGCACCGATGACTCATCATTGATTTGAACGAATTGGGAGCGATCAGCAAAATAAGATTTAAACCAGTTTAAGGCCGTTCCTTTAATGTTAATTAACTGTTTTAGTCTCTCTAATAAAATTTGATGGTCAATTGTGTCGAATGCTGCACTGAGATCTAACAGAACGAGGACAGACACAAGTCCCTGATCTGAAGCTATTAGAAGGTCATTAGTGACTTTTGCCAGGGCTGTCTCTGTGCTATGATTGGTTCTAAACCCAGACTGAAAGTCTTCATATATATTATTTTCCTGGAGAAACTCACACAGCTGATTGGCTACAACTTTTTCTAAGATTTTAGATAGGAAGGGGAGATTAGATATTGGCCTGTAATTTGCTAAAACCTCTGGGTCTAGGGTGGGTTTTTTGAGTAGGGGTTTGATTACAGCTATTTTAAAAGACTGTGCTACATAACCTGATGATAATGACAGATTGATTGTGTTAAGTAACGAATTATCTATTAGGGGCAGAATTTCTTTAAGTAATTTAGTTGGAATCGGATCTAAAATACAGGTTGTTGGTTTAGAACCTGAGACTATTTTGGTAAACTGATCACGGGTGATCAGAGAGAAGCTGTCTAAATAATGGGAAGGATTCTCAGCCGTTTCTGAGATCTCTATTGTTGGGAGGGTATTAGTGCCAATTGAGGGCAGGAGATGATTGATTTTATTTCTAATAGTTAGAATTTTATCATTAAAAAAGGTCATAAAGATATTGCTATTTAGGGATCGAGGAATACTGGGTTCGGTGGAGGTGTGACTCTCTGTCAGCCTGGCTACAGTGCTGAAGAGAAACCTGGGGTTGTTTTTATTCTCTTCTATTAGTTTTGAGTAATAGGCAGCTCTTGCTTTGTGGAGAGCCTTTTTATATTCTTTAACACTACTCTTCCAGTCTAGGAGATTTTCAACACTGTTGCTGGAGCGCCACTTCCTTTCTAATTTTCTTGATATTTGTTTCAACTAATGTGTCTTGGAATTATACCACGGAGCTAATTTACTATGTTTTACACATTTCTTTTTTAGAGGCGCTATTGAGTCTAATGTTAATCGTAATGAGTCTGCAGAGCTTTCTACGAGGTGGTCAATCTCAATAGAGCTCGGGTTTTTAAAGAATTTGTTGTTTATGTCGACGGATAATACGGGTTTAAATGTAATCGGAATTATTTCCTTAAATTTAGCTACAGCACTATCAGGTAGACATCTAGAAAATTAGTTTTTTATTAGTGGCATATATTCAGATAGTGAAAAATCGAAGGTTATTCAATTATGGTCTGATAGTACTGGATTGCGCGGAAGTACTGTTAAATGTTCAATTTTGACACCGTATGATAACACAAGGTCAAGTGTGTGGTTACAACAATGAGTAGGTTGATGCACACACTGACTAAAACCAATTGAGTCTAGTATTGAAATAAATGCTACGCTCAGGCTATCTTTATTATTGTCAACATGAATATTAAAGTCACCAACAATAATAATTTTATCTGTCTTTAGGACTAGGTTTGATAAAAACTCAGGGAATTCTGTTAGAAATTCAGTATAAGCCCCAGGAGCACGATAAACTACAGCAAATATGATTGGCTGTTGGTGTTTCCTGGATTGACGTGGAAGATTAAGAACAAGACATTCAAATGAGTTGTAGCTAAGTTTAGGTTTAGGATTAATTGATAGACTGGAGTTAAAAATAGCAGCAACTCCACCTCCTCGCCCGAGTTCCCTGGGAACGTGTGAATTTATATGACTGGGGGGAGTAGATTCATTTAAACTGACATATTCATCAGGATGCAGCCACGTCTCAGTAAGGGACATTACATCTATATTGTAGTCTGAGACCAGTTCATTAACTAAAATAGCCTTTGAGGACAGTGATCTAATGTTTAAAAGACCACATTTGAAAGTCTTAGTTTCCTGTGTTGTTCCAGAGGTTGTGTTAATTTGTATAAGATTATTGTGAGTTCTCGCTCTGGAGCTTACAGCACCTGGTATTCCCAGGCGGTCTCCCATCCAAGTACTAACCAAGCCCGACCCTGCTTAGGTTCCCAGATCAGACGAGATCGGGCGTGCTCAGGGTGGTATGTTGACTTATGATATATTTCTTTATTAGTACGTGCATGTGTGTGTATGTAAGAATTAATGAGTGACACTATGTCAGTAGGTGTTTTTACCCCCATCTAGAGGACACCTGAACTGGGCCTGAGAGGCTGAAGGTGGAGCCCAAGGGGAAAAGGCATAAGGAGCCAGCAGCCAGAGCATCTGGGCGTGGCTGAGGGAGGCAACAGTTTTTTGACCAAGTGCTGTGACGTTTGCCAGGAGAACTGTGCTATAAGAAAGACTCTTTAGTTTAATATCTTTTAGTTTATTTATACCAACTTGTAATCCATCTTTTTGCAATAAACGGTCAAAGGGACCAACTGGACTCACATCTACTCCTTAGCCTTTCTACACGCGTCAGAACTAAAACCGAGCTCAGCCACCAGTGGCATTAAAATAGAAATTGCTGCTACAATAGTTATTAATAGTATTTTTATTGCCATGTCTTAAACACAAGTCTGCACAATTTTTTTTTGCTGGTTTCTATATTACATAAAAACAATCACACAGTGAGTCGTGGTCAAGGCTTTTGTTCAAGGCACTGGATCAAAGTTAAGGCTGAGAGAAAATCCCCATTTGATCACCTGGTTCATGGGCATAGAGGCAGCAAGGTCACTTCACTTTACACTTCCTGACTGGGCTCAGGTTCACACACCTGACACAAACAGTAGTTATAACGGCCTCCAGTTCCAAATCCACAGTAAACCATTGTCACATGTCCATAAATAGTCTGATATTAAGTGAGATGGTATTAACAGCAGTTCCCAGGTACAGGTGTGGATTTGAGCACACCTTGTCATCATGTGCAGCGCAGCCATCATAATTCATTAACACAAAATAGGCCACACCAGTGGTTCTGTATTTTCAGTGTTCAGGACTCAGCGTTCAACATCCTTCATGACTTTCCTCTGCTCCTCAGAAACACACCAGCCATGTTTGAAGTCAAAGGGATAAGCAGCCATCAAGAAAATGGAAATAAAGACAGAGGTAGGATAAAAACCAGTTGGCTCAGATTTGTTTGAGCAGTGGAGCTGGAGTCATTTCTGCCCAACGTACAATGAAGTGAACTTTTCATCAGATCAATCTGAGCTTGATCTTTTTCTTCTTCATGATCAACAGCAAAGGGCTTTTTTCAAATTCATACTTAACTGAAATAAAGACACCAACAATACATCCATTCATGTCAAACTGTGCTTCTGAAAACAGTCAAGTAAACATGAGTTGCACTTATGAAGGAGCACAGCGTCACAGACAGTTTCCTTCAGTAATTCATCTCCGGATATTTGTTGCTACCTTATCAAACAGTAACATCAGTTTCAAATGAATCCTTCAACCTTTTCATTTCATTTTGTTTGATCAGGGGTGAAAATAATATAAATATGAAGAGAGCTCAGCTCCTGTCTTTGTTCTATGATAAGTGTTGTCATGTCTTTCATATGTAGATGATGAGTCAGTGGGGTTCTGAATGGAGGATGTTGATTACAGCAACACAAGATCAGAAAATAAATAAACAGACTGGTCCAGAATCAAGCACAACTGCAGAGAGAAATTCATTTTCCCATCTCTGAAGCTCCTTCAGCTCAAAGAACAGTAAACACATTCCAGCTTCTGTAAACATGTCAGTGGGTAAGTGTGTGTGTGTGTGTGTGTGTGTGTGTGTGTGTGTGTGTGTGTGTGTGTGTGTGTGTGTCACGAGGGCAGTGTGAGCTCATGATCAGTGTTAAATGATCCATGAAGTGAGAACCTGGCAGATTGGCTCACACACAGCAATCCTGTCTCTAAATGAATTGATATTGTTGATAGTACCCACTGTCCCGTTCAAGCATCAACAATCTCCATGGTAACTTAGTAACATCATCCAAAGTGGAAGGCCACACGTTGTGGCTGAAAGTCATAAATAAATAAAAGATTTGGCCACATTCAGTTGCAGGTGGTCCGGCAGACTTCCTGTCCCGATCAGCCTGGTGGCTCACTGTGGTAACTGCAGCACAAAGGCCAGTGGAGGTTGGTCACATGATGGTTAAGGCTAATAAGCCTCTCTGGCTGCTGACATGTCCCATCAGTCTTTCAGCAGAGTGAAGCAGTGCAGCACTACGTGAACATGTGAAGAATCATCCTCTTCCTGTGACGTGCACACGAATCCAGCATGTGAACGTCAACAGTCTTCTCTAAAAAAATTCAGCTCTCTCCTTCCCTGGTCAAATCAAACAGCTCTGTCTGTCTGTGTGTGTAGAGGTCAGGACACCACTGAGGCTGTGCTGGGCTCCAGGCCGGGGTTGTCGGCGCACACCTGCAGCCGGTTGACTCTGTGGTGGCTCAGGTTCCATTGCTGCATTCTCTTGCGGTAGTTCTCTGACTCCACCTTTTCCACATGAGAGGACTTCAGGGCAGCGGTGCGGTGTATGGTGCTGTACACAGCTCGAAACAACATCCTGCAGAGGGGAACACACAAAATACAAAGTTCAAAGTAGGCCGCAATGAAATGGGACCAAGCATGTGTGAGTTAATATGCGGTGTATATGGTTATGTGTGCCATGTGTATTTATGAGTGCGTGTACCTGGGTAACAGAGCTGTGAAAGTAGTGACTGCACATATGATGTAGAAGAGAGGCTGGGACATCTGGAGTGTTTCCACCCCCAGAGGATTAGTGGGGGGGCTGCAGGTCACACAGGACACACTGAAGAGCAGCACGAAGCCAAAGTAGGAGCCCCCACTGAGCAGCAGCACCAGACCGTGAATCCAAGTCTGCAAAACAACACAGCGCATCACCTTCCTGCACACCACGCGCTCCCAACAGTTTGAAAAGCAGTGATCTGAAACAGTGTTTAGTGCAGCAGAGAGTCGCACCAGAGTGTGACTCTCGAGGACTTGGTGCAGCAGGATGATGAAGAGAGCAGAGGCGTTGATTGGAGAGCCAAAGGACAGAATCCCCACGTCTGATCCCGTCAGTGCCTGAGACAAACAGGAGCACAGGTCACTTCTGTGTGATCAGCTGTAAGGTGTTCAACTTTTTAAACCAGGGTCACTTGAGACACAGTGCACCATCAATCACAAAACAATGGAACCAAAAACACAAATAAAGGAACTATTTGACTGTGGTGAATGTGCTGATACAGTATACTTACAAAGTAAGGTATGAAGAAGCACACAAGGCTTTGGTAAAATGCATCCAGGACAGTGATCCAGAACACGTGGGGAACATAAATCTGCAGAGAAACACGAGTCATCCATTAGTGTTACCAGTACCATCACACACTCTCCTTCCTTGCCTTTCATGTCAATTCACGACTCTTTTTGCAACCATTTAAAATTTCCGTCAAAATAATTAAAGGATCTTAACTAGGGTTGCAAAGGGAAGGAAAGTTTAGCTCGGGATTTATAAATAAATAAATACGCAAATTAAACGCTGAGCAATAAAAACATCATTCAAAACTCTATTTTAAAGATATACGGAATGCAGCACACGCTGCACGTTGAATTTCAACCCTCCACTGTGCATTCTTCCATCACATGCACAGATGATTCCCAGCATCCTGCACACTACAGCAGGGCTATTGAGGCCTGTTGTAGTGTGCAGGACTTGTCAGGTAAGTTTTGATGATATTACGGGGGAAAATTTATTAGCATGCTGATTGAGGATTGTTTATCTGTTCATCTAGCCTATTCCATACATTTATCCATCAATTGTAAAACATGTTTACAGACAATTCCAATTGTTTGGCTAACTTTTTATATCTCTGGCATTGCATTAGCGTTTTTTTAAAAACTTTTTTCTCATCTTATTCTATAGAACAATGCCACGTGCACTATCTCATGTGTGGAGACATTTCACCCCATCCAATGTAGAAGGAAAGGCTGTGTACATTAGCAAATACTGTGCAAAGACCTGTGTAAAGAATGACACAACGATGCAGAGGCGTATAGTCAAGTGCCCAAAGTTTCCTCAGGACTCAAATCAGCCTATGACAAAACAAAATGTTTATATTTATGTCTGTGTATGACAAGGTAAATACAGTTAGTATAAATTACCCACAACATTTCCAGTTTATTCCCGTTAATTCCCGTATATTCCCGTTTATTCCCGTTAATTCCTGTATATTCCCATGGAAAGCTTCCAACTTGGAATATTCCAGGAATTTTGCAACCCTTATCTTAACCAAAGTGTCCTTCTGTTTTTTTATTTGATCAGTTGACCATGATATTAAATGGTTACAGTACAGTTGTGCATCAGTATGTTGTAATAGGTTTTGTGTCACTATATTATACTTAGCCCTGTTGAAATGGCTGCCTGATAAACTCACATTCAGGCTGGAGGTAGCTGGGAGTTTACACTGCCTTACCTGATGATATTTCAAGCTGTTGGTACTGAACAACAACAGCTTGGATTATGGGTTTGGAACTGCCTGCTTTCTGCTGGGTGTCTTGTGTGTTTATGTGCGGTCACCTTGTAGGTCTGTGCAGCCTGGTAGAGCTCAGGAACCCCCTTCAGGGTTCCTGCAGGCATGTCTTGGTCCAGAATGCCATAGATGAGGGGAGGAGCGGAGGTGAAGATCAGGTTGAATAAGATCAGTACCCAGGAGTTGGTCATGACACTCCCAGAGAACCCACAGACGAACTGATACCAGAACAGCAGATTGACATACATCTGCAGACAGAGAGGGAGACAGTCATCAGGATGATCCTTACATCACATACTTTAATCAAACGCACGTTTTTAAAGAGCTTGAGAACTTCTCTCACCACATTCTTGTAGAAGAAGTAGAGGATCATGTTTGCCAGACGAGAGTAGCACCAGTGACCGTGAACCAGCAGCAGCTTGCTGAGGTGTTTGAACCTGGAGATGGCAAAGTCACTGGACATCACCGCCTGGGGAGCGACACACAAAAGAGGACATGGTTGATACACAACAGGTGCTGAGAAGATGGAAGGGTTATCGACTGTTAGCTGTTGGTAGCTGCTGCTGGCCATGAGGTAAGACACGTGTAGCATGTAGGTATAATGAATAATTAAAGTCCTTACTCTGTGACAGTCTCATCTGTGGCATCTGAATATGATAATAATACATTAATACCATCTACCTCAGGGATATTCATAAAGAACTGTGTTGTTGTGTCAGGGTGAATGTAGAGATCATTACCTGCATTCCCTCTTGACCTGATATCCCAATGCCCACATCAGCCATCTGAATCATGCTCACGTCATTGGCTCCATCACCTGGATGACCAAAACAAACCGCTTATCGTCATGTTTTGTGATGCACTTGAAGTATTTCTATGAGCTGTGTGAAGCTGCAGTATTCTGTGTAAATGCAGTTTGAGGATGCTTTCCTCAGCTAGCATTAGCATCATCTGTTCATGGGGTATAAGTTTCTTTCATGCTTTTTAAACCTTGATATTTATATTCATGGTTTCAGAATACAAGTTTTAGTCACTGCTTGATCTCATACACCAGGAAATGTATCCCTTTGCTCATTTACTCATTTTACATTACTTTAAGAATTCTGCTCATCAGGTCAAACTGTCCACTGATTGGAGGCTATCGTCTGAACAAATTAGCCTCTAGGGGCAACAGATATGTGGGCCAAGACTCCATCTTCCATTTGCCATTCACTGTTTACAGTCAAACTCTAGAATGTTTATCAACACAGACAGGGATAGTTTTTGTAGTTGCTTTTGGTCCACACAACAATTTGGCTAATCTATATGCACATTAAGCAAAATAACTTATTTCTTTCAGTTGATGAGTTCCGCCTCTTCTCCTCTTCAAAGGGACTGTTTATGAACCTGATTGGTCAAACCACAGGCGGAAATCAGAGACTTCCAGTCCCTCAACTACAGATTCTGAATATTCACTAACAGAACCCTCACCCACTGCCAGAGTCATGACGCTAAGCTGGTCGCGGATCAGCTGAACCACCTCGCTCTTCTGCAGTGGAGTGGACCTGCAGCAGATGACCGCCTTGCATCTGCAGCTCAGCTCTAAGAAGTCACTCTTCAGCTCGTCCTGAAGCGCCCAGTCCAGCGTCTGGCCGTCTATAACCAGGATGAAGCTGGACACGCTGCCGGAGGAGGATTCCCCATGAGCCCCGGCTGCAGGATCCTGTCCACACTTCACTTCTAGTTTGAGCTGCTTGAGTAAAGCTCCACAAGCATCCTGTTGGGAAGGAAATTATTGATGGATTAAATTGATAAAAATTAAGATTCAAATAAAATATATGAATCACCACTGAATAATAATGTATAGTTTTTTTAGGGTATTGATACAGGCAGAATAACATTTAAATGTGTACATTACATTACATTACATGTCATTTGGCTGACGCTTTTGTCCAAAGCGACTTACAATAAGTACACTCAACATTTTATGAGGGGGTTCAGTATCTTGCCAAGGACACTTCGGCATGCAGATGGGGAAGAGTGGGGATTTAACCAGTTGAAGAACGACCACTCTACCCCCTAGGCCACACCGCCTCATCTTATCATGAAAGTTGTAATCATGCACCTTTCATGATAAGCTGTACATGTATATGTGTCAATATATCTAAATTAACCATCAGGCACCACACTGCAATATCATACGAACTCCATTAATTTCTTTCTTTTATTATATTATTTATTTTTTATTCTTACTTATTTTAAGTTGTCAATGTAATTCATATGTATTTTTTCTACAAAATCCATTTTTATTCACCATAAAATATATAAATATTGTATATTATATTGACTGCTATGCATATGATAAACATACAGTAATACAGATAAATATGAAATGTTGTGAACTCTGGCACTCCTACAATTAAGTATTTAAAAAACACCATTAATCTCCAATATTCAGTGAGGAAACTTTTAAAATATCAAGAATTCTGAGCAGTAAATTTGATACCGCGGCAGCTCTTCTGGTTGAGGAAGCAGAGGGTAATGGGTAATTTCCTCTGTACAGTTGTGCTTCAGTTCAAATAGTGGGACTACATAGTCAAAGTTCCGCTCAACATATTGATATTGTTATCATTGGTATTGATGTTTTTTTAACATGAAAACCACTTGATTGGTCAAAAGCAGAGCCCAGAGATAATCAACACGATTGGCTTCAGTCAAATTTATTTATTCATTATGTTTTTGTTTTTTAAATGGATAAAATTGATATAAAGTTTTTAATTTATTAAAGTATTCAGACCCTGTGATGTGTCAATTCAAATTGTTGTCACAATTCCTGATGCAAAAATCAAACAATGATGATCACAGAACTCTCTGTAGATCTCAGCGATGTTATTGTGACCAGGTAAACTGTAGATCAGGACAAAACTAACTACTCATCTAAAGCTTTGATTGTTTCAGGAGCACAGTGGCCAAATTCTGTCATCTAGCTTGTGATGCACATGGATCCATGAAGAAGATTCCCATTATCCCTACTTTAAGAGTCTCTTCCAACAGTTGACAGTCTTGCCAAACAAAATTCCGGAAAACTTATCACTGATCTGGATCCACATTAAAATTCAATGGGATCTTCCTTGAGCTCTACTGCACCCTTCCACTAAGTTTGGTGGAAATCTATTTTATTTTTTTATCTTGCTTACAAACAAACCACCAGGGGTTAAAACACAACCTCCTTGGCGAATGCGTGCCCCACTGACCTTGCTTCCACAGTTGGCTGTCAGCAGTTGGTCATTGGGACGGAGGAGTTTGCAGGCGTAGGCGATGTTAATGGCCGTCTCCTGTTTGTCTCCAGTGAGGACCCAGACTTTGATCCCAGCCCTCTGAAGAGCTTCAATGGTCTCTGGGACGTCCTCCTGCAGTCGGTCGACAATCCCTGTGGTACCTGACAACAAATACAGAGACAAAGTTCTGATATGCTGACAGCGCTGATAATGTTGGTATCCTCTCTCAGGGCATTCTTGATTTATCATGTTTGATTTATCACGGCCAGTGGCTGTGGACGGCACAAGGGCATTAAAACTAATTGTTTCATAATTATCCTTTCTATTTTTGATAGAAGATACAAGGTTCAATGTCTTTATTGTCATCATACTCAGGAACACTATAGGAGGTGCCTCAAGCAGACTTGCCCAGAAAGTGGTATTTTCATGCACTCCCTTGAGAGAATCACTGCAACCAAGCTTTTTTGTGGCTGTTACTGAGACTTTGCTTTTCAGCAAACTGCTCCTGTTCTCTCCGGTTTGATCGGTCCATTCTACCTACCGTCACTTTCAGCTGTTTCCATAGGGAAGCACCTCCTTTTCATACTGAGTCACTGTCATGTGTTGTCATTGGTCTTGTAGCTGCGGCTCCCTCACGTTCCATGAAGGCTCATGGAAGGGTAGAGAGGTGTGCTCATCCTACCCTAGGCTTTCCATATATAAATGTGGAAGGGCAAGGAGGCCCAGAACAGAGCCATGCCACCAAATAGAACAAACTGCAATCACTGAAATCCAATTAACTTTGAAAAAAGGGGTCCCAACTGAAGTAATGTCACCAACTTTGGTCACCTGCACATAAAGCTGCTGCACCTTGTCTTATAGCCTTTACGTTAAACATGCTTGGGAATTATTTCCTGACTGACTTCAGATCCTCTCTCTGTTTAAATAGGCTGAATGACTGATTCTAATACATACCAATAATTCAAAGATATTTGTAGAATAAGCAAGAAATCAGCTCTTTTCACAGCCTATTTGTTTTATGCTAAGGCAAACCAAAGGTCTGCAGGTACGTATGACATAGATTTTCATTTTAACACTTTCCAGGAGGACCG
Source organism: Limanda limanda (assembly GCF_963576545.1). Lineage (NCBI taxonomy): Eukaryota > Metazoa > Chordata > Actinopteri > Pleuronectiformes > Pleuronectidae > Limanda > Limanda limanda. The sequence continues at coordinate 2,620,034 of NC_083647.1, forward strand.
AGCATAGTTTCCATGTGGAGTAAGGGTATCACCCATAGACTGTATAGGGTACCACCACTTCCAGCTATGTCTGGTTTAATGGTCCATGTGTCAGACTGCAGTGAGTGGCTCTCCTACCCAGCAGGGTGAGGTTGGTCTCCAGTCTCTGAGCTGAGTCCAGCAGCAGCTCCTCTCTGTTCTCTATGCTGCTCGCTGCCAGCAGATGTCTCTTCAGCCACACCTCATACTCCTCTTCCTCCAGAACCTGCTCCAGACACAGAGCACAGTCACTCAGCAACACGTCTTCTGACAATGGTGAGGTCACACAGATGGATTCATCACTTAGCAGACATTAAGAGTGTATGAGTTCATTCTGAAAGTGAGTATTTGAGTGGGAACAGATCACACGTGTCTGTTTGTACAGCCTCCTCCAATCCATCAAATAAAACTGCACATAATCACAAATAAAACAAAAAAAAATAACAATGGTAAATGGACTGAATTTGTGTGGCACTTTTCCAGTCTTATCAACCACTCAAAGCGCTTTACAGTACAAGTCACATTCACACAGCACTTTCTCTATGACACACCATTCATACACTGTCGACAACCGTCAGCGAATTCAGAAGGGAGGAGCAGTGGATCAAACTAACGACTCTCTGGTCAGTGTACGATCCTGTCTACAACCAGAGCCACCGGATAATAATAATGATAATAATAATAATCTTGTTTTGAGGAGCATTTTTTGTGAGAAAGCTTCAAAGTGCTTCATGAACTAAAATTCAATAGATTGAAATATAAATAAGCTGTGATTGATTGTGTTTATCTTAGCATGGACAGTCTGTTTCCTTCGAAAAAAAGAACAAGAGGTTGAATTACTGTCCTTTTAACACGTTTCCCTTAATATGACTTTGAGATCATACATAAAAAGAAACATAATGTGTATTTTACTTCATCTTATTGCTGTTTGAGATCTTCTATACAATCCAGACAACGGATTTCTAACTAAGTAAACATTTCATTGACACTTTGACTGGGATTATTTGTGTAGTCTGAGCGTTTCAGTGTTAAATCCAAACCCACTCACTGTAATAATGCACAATGTAGTTGCAGAAAACACCACCTTGCTACATGTTAATTATTGAATTATTGACAGACACATTCCATGGTGCACAGCACACACACTCAACTAAAGCTACTGCACTGATGGAACATTGGATTCATATTTGATTTGATTACGCTCTTTGAATTCACAGAATTTTAGTACGAGTAATGCCACAGAAGGTCATCATGGTAAATAATATATAAATAATTATGCAAAAATGGATACTATTTTATCTACCCTGAACAATAACATTTAGATAATACAAATGAATTAATGTGAGTTACCTTTTTAGCGATGCAGAGTGTGCGGAGGCCTTCTCTGGCATAGCTGTCTAAATGTTTCTGGGTTTGATCTTTGATGTGACTGTAGATCTCCTGAGCTTGCTCTGCTCCTGAACATATTAGTGACATTGACACAGACAAAATATCATTATCAATATTATTCTTATTATTTGTCAGCAGTCAGTAGACAACAGTCTTCATTCAGGCCTGCAGATTCCTATTCCTTGAGTGAATTACCTTTAGAAGTCTCGGCCAGGTCCATGATAACAGAGTCGGCTCCCTTGGTGTAAACTACCACTTGTCCTGTGAGTGGGTGGCGGACCACCACCGACATCCTCTTCCTGTTGGAGTCGAAGGGCAGGATGTGAAGCAGCTGCACAGCCAGTGAGCCGATTCCTGGCAGATCCACCAGCAGGCTTTCAGCAGAGCGTCCCCTTAAGGTGCAGCGGTACGCCCGAGCTGCGTGGACCAGAGCCGCCTCGTCTGGACTCTCTGCCTCATACAGCAGCTCATCATCAACGTCACTATCAGAGTCCTCTTCCACTTCTTGTCTGGGCCCTTCTGGGCTTGTCTTTGCATCCTTGTTATCATCTTTCTTGATATGGTCCTCCGCCTGTGCAGCATTTCCTCCCTCCCCTGGTGCAGAAAAGTCCAGTTTACACCTGAGCTTGGGGGTTTCCATGTTGCCGTCTCTCCCTGGGTCTGAGCCGTCTGTAGCGTTGTTGGTGGATGGGGAGAAGGAGCCGGTCTTCCCCCTGGTGAACAGCCTGCTGGTGAAGTTGCGAGGGCTGCCTCTGATCTGGGGAGGGGAGAACGTGGACAGTGCAGAAAACGGAGAGAAGCTGAAGCGCTGGAACATCAGCTTGATTTCCTCCAGAGACTTGAGAGGTGTTCGTGCTTCAGGCACCTAAAGGGAAGAGGGGAAAAAAACAAATCAAATCACAAACATTTTCAATTCAACTTTGTTTGTATAGCGCTAAATCCTAACATAGATTATCTCAAGGCAATTTATGTTTTAATGCCGAGACCAAAAAACTATAATGTTTTTTTAATCCTGAGTTTAACTGAAATTTATAGTTCCGGTATGTGTGTATGCAAAATCAACAACAACATTAAAGGTCTAGTGTGTAAGATTGAGGTGACAGGGGTCTATTGGCAGAGATTGAACCTCAAATAATCCTAGTGATGTTTTTACTAGAGTGTTTTATCTAATTTGTAATAATTGTAGTTTTTTTTTACCCTAGAATAGGCCCTTTATTTTAAAATACTTTACATCTACATCTGGAGTGGGTCATCTCTACGGAGGCTACCATGTTTTCTACAACAGCCCAAACTGGACAAACTTAACACCTTTTGAGTTTCTATGACAAATGAAGGCTCCCACAGGTTATCTCTCATGTTTGGAAAGAAAGGTTGAGGTGAGGGGTGTCAGCTGCAACATGTAAATTCACCACTAGATGTCACTAAATATTACACACTGAACCTTTAAGGCTGTAACGGGAACAGCTTTTAATGGAAGGATTACTTTTCCAGGCTTCCATGTGTTTTTAATCATTGGTTTGTGATGAGAAACGAGGGAGAAGTTTTTTTATTTTTCTTTGCCAGAATGAATGAATAAATTAAAAAGAGGTAAAATAGAAGATGAGCTCCTGATCAGCAGTACATTTCCTGATGATCAGGTAACTTTGACAGCACGTCACATTGATCCAGAAAGTTTAAAACCTCAATAAAGTTGACCTACTTTTTCAGCGACTTAACAGGGATGAAGAGCAAACCAATCCAAACAGTGTAAACAAATAAAGGAGCTGATTTGTTCTACAATGTGAAAATATAAAATTCTGGGATCATGTGCTCACCACATGTCGAGGCTGACTGGGAGAGGAGACCACCACACTGTTGCAGATGGTCAGTGCCAGGAAGAAGTCAGTGATGTAGGCGAGTTCCAGGCTGGAGGGAGTCCCAGAGGAGGCCTCTTTCAGGGGGGAAGAAAACCAGTTCAACTTCCTGACCAGCTCAGGGTCTGGCACCACCTCCTTCGCCTGAACCGACAAGGACGAGAGCAGCGAGAGATTATCTTTCATTGCTAGACTAAATACTCACTAAATATGGTAATATGACCTTAGTTTGGTGTAGGGGAAAAATCTGATTAAAAAATGTGTTGCAAGTGTTAGATGCTTCAGTGATTCAGTACTGTACCTCCATATAGAGCTGGGCAACAAAACAATATCAGTAATTAGCGCAATCATTTTCATAATTTCCATCAACAACATAACAAAGGTTCAATATATATATATATATGTCTGCCTTAGTATCCAATCTCATAATATCCCGCTCCCCATTAGAGACCTATAGTGGGATAAGCAACATTCAAAATCTGTCAATTTCATTCTGTTACTTCCACCAGCAATAACAACCTGTGTGACAGCTCCATTGGCAGTCAAACATGTCCCAGTCACAACACAGCTTGTTTGACCGATGGGTGATGCAGGCTTTGGTTTTTGAGTTTTTCTCAACACGTTCACCATTTCTATCATTTTGACAGAGGTTGAGTTTTTTTGTGAGCCACATCAGTCACAACTGCATCACAACATCTCACTCAACTCTGAGTCATGTGTGAAACTACACACATTGAGTTACAAAGGGACTGTGTTAAAAGGGCTGGACCTCAAATACATATGGGTCAAGAAAGAAGCCATTCAATTTAGGAATAGTCTAGAGATAGACATATGTACACTCAAGTGCCATTCTAGTTCCCTCTAAAGTTCTTTATTACATAAGCAAACTCAAATCAAAGCTCAGATTTATTGCAATATCAATGATCAATAGTTCAGAGCCTGAAGAATGAAGAACTTGTGACCAAAGACTTCTAACAGACAGAGAGAGAGGTATGGACAGAAGGACAGACTGATGGATGGATGTGTGCGGGTCTGACCATGCGGCTGCAGAAGGCACTGGTTCTGGCCTGGATCTGATTGGACAGTTGTTCGTCCTCCTCCTCTGACTCAGCAGTGAGTGTATGCAGAGACACAGAGCTGCGGTTGCAGCTGAGGGAGCGACAGCTCCGAGATTTAGCACTGCAGCCCGACCTCAGGGTCACAGAGTGATCTGCTGCCTCGTTCTTCTCCGCCTCGTACACCTCCAGTCTTCGAGCTGACACGCACACGCACACACAGACAACCAGCCACACACACACGGACGCACACACACACACACCCACACACAGAGCGTCAGAAACACTTAACACTTCCAACATAAACAGGACAGAAGAATGCGGTCTGGAGAATACCACTAGGTTGGTTTCAGGGATTCAGTGAGTGTAATTCATAAATGATTCATGTGATTCATATTATAACCCTGTTAGTTCCTGTGGCTGTCACCTCATTAATCAAAGAGCGAACCTATCACGTGACTGGAGGCTGAAGCACAAGCAGGCGGCAGCATGTCGGCAGCCGGTGAGCGACCTGCTGCTGTGCTGTAGTAAACTACAGATAAGCAGCATGGCGCGTCCTGAGCAGGCAACAAGTGCTGTTTGGTAATATTTCACCAATGGGACAGATTCTAAAGGAAAGGAGAAAGACTCCAACAAGCTCATTTGTAAAGGTGATACAAATCAGTGTCGACCAGAGGAGAAAAACGCCGCACATTAGGCTAACCATTTGAAGGACCAGCACCCTGAACTTTTAGAGAGGTAATTCTTCACTAATGTAACTTAATTAGTGTCATTAATTAGAGCCAAGTACCTTCTGATGCTGTGATGTGACTCAGAAAGTTCCCCTGGGCAAACAACTGTAACTTTAACAGATATCATTAACACTTACTATCATTAACATGCCCTTTTTACCCCAAGGCACGACTAACACCAGCTCAGTCTATTCTCAGGGTTACAAGGGAAACACTTATCCATGGTAAGTGGCCTGTACTGCTGTGAAGAATGAAGGTGAACGCCATGGCAACGTTACATGAACAGGGACTTGTATATCTCTTCTGTGATGGTGAACACGATAAGGTCACAGCCTAACAGTTATTAAGGGTGTATCTCGTCACACATTACAGTAACACTCACTTCCAGAAAAAAACACTGTGCTGCATCACATACACAGGTTGGGAGGAGGGAGTCAGCAAAAGTACTACTATCAACAAAACATTTAAGAATGATATAAATATTCCTGGTTTGTTTTTTCTGTAGCAGTACAGTGTGTTATGCATGTTGTTAACAAAATAAGAAAAGAACTACCGGTATCTTATCAGTGTGGCCAGTACCATTTTCCTTTTCATTGTGGCATCAAAAGTAGTATTGAGTATCGTTTTGTTTACTAGTATCTTGACAACCCTTATTAAAACAATCTCATGTCCCTTACATTCAGTGAGAGGAGACTCTGTGGAGCTGGTGGGAAAAGAGAGCAGATCTGCAGTGGTATGCTGATGTGACCAATACACGGTTCAGAAAGGATCAGCTTTGGATTGGGTTTATTTTAGCCAATATTGATATTTTGAAAAGGATCGGCCACTGCCTGTGTCGCTTTTGAATTGCCCTAACCATAACCCAATTTAAAAAAACTTTGTTCCCATTGACAATGAAAAAATACTATGTCTCTAACAGACTTAATGAAAGTGGAACTTTGTGGATCTTACCATTTTCGACATGAGGATATTCGACCCCATAGATACTGCAGCGGCAGAACACCATCTTGTTTTCTGTCAGAGTCCCTGTCTTATCGGAGAACAGGTACTGGATCTGACCCAGGTCCTCAGTGATGTTGAGGGCCCGGCACTGGATCCTGGAGTCCAGCTGCTCGTTGTACAGGTCTACGTCGTTATGGATGAAGTAGATCTGACCCAGTTTCACAATCTCAATGGACACGTACAGAGAAATGGGAATCAGCACCTGTTGGACAGAAACGGATGCAGGATGCAGTCATTGACATGACAAATACTGTGATCTGTAAACTGGCCAATGATTGACAGAGGTTCCATGGAAGCACACGTGTACATGAATACAACAAATGTTTTTTTATGTAACCCAGAGATCAAAGAAGACACTGGACCATACATATTGATGATATCTTTCACTATGTGTGTTTGTTGAGGGATCCAGAAAATATCCATGTTATTTAGTGGAGGGGTGGGACATAACCCAAAGAAGAATCCATTAAACTTTGGTGCGGATCAAGGATTTTTTTTCACTTTCGTAGTAAAGCAGGACGAGAAATTTTTGAACATTTTCGCAGATTTCTAAGAAAATAATTTATGCATTTTGATGAAAAAAATTCAGGAATGTTTCGGGGACTGATATTATGGCTGAAATTTTGAGATAAAGTGGCCAATCAGCTTGGTAGTATGTGCTGTCTGAGTGCTCTTCTAGTTCGGTTGAAGTACTGAGACAGAAGATAAATATGACTGTCACTGCAAACTTGGTGTTTTTATAAACTGCTGTAGTGTGTTTAGGTGCCTGATGAACCTTCATCCTCATTCATCTGTGAACCAAACTTTAGATCTCTGAAGAAACATAACCACAGGAATCATCATATCGTCATAAGGTAGAAGAGTATTTTAATACTTCAAGTCAAGGTGTTGACCCTTAATATCTATGAAATCAGACAGGTTAGTGACATGGGATGTTTGAGAGTAAAAGTTAAGTAAAGGTTGACGAAATGTAATTTTTTCTTTATAAGTTTACCATCTGTCATTTATGGTCATTTGACCAGTGTTGCCGCCAGTTTCATGAAAATTACCAATTCGACTGATTAGTTAAATTTATATGCAGTCATCACCTTTGAAACCTTCCATATTTTAATAAATACATGAACCTAAATTCTACAGAAGAGCCGCTGCTTCGTTTTCAAATATCCTGAAATTGAAAAGGTGTAATAAATCTATAACTGCAGCTACTAAGAAATGTTAACGACAGTGCAAGTAGAAACGTTTAACATTATACCTGGAGCACAATGATCATAGTCCAAAAGACATAGAATCCAGCCAAGGCAGGAGACGTGTCCGTATCAACCCCAAAGACGGGCTCTTTCAGGTTATTCAGCCAGAGGCCGTGACCTGAAACAAACCAAGACACCGGATCAGCTCATCACTCTGAACACAGGGGGTTAAAGCTTGACACGGGTGAGTCTCTGGAATACACTGATGTATTTTCATTGCTGTGAGAGCTATGTGCTCTCAGTCAGTGTCGGTACACACCTACAGCAGATGTCAGACACATGATGAGGAGCAGAACCACGCACCACAGGATGTCTGTGTTCAGACGCTTCTCCAGCTGGCTGCGCTTGTACCTCGGCCCACTGTTGTTCATCATGGCTTTGGTCTCATGACCTAAGTCCCACAGTGACAGAAACACATGTTGCTGTGAGCAAAACAGACAACTAAAAAGCTTCAGTAGTTTATGGTTTCATTATGGTCATAGCTTATGCTTGAGTCAATATATAACATTTTCATTTACCTTTTCCACCTTAGTGAGTTCAAATCATGCTCTATTCTTAATTGGTGTTCATTAAACTTAGCCTGTTTGCTTAGACTGGTGCTTTAACCTATCTGGTTAAGATTGTTCACGTGTGAAAGCTGCCAATCAACTTCATTTAGGGAACCAATCAAAATGAGTACTTCTAGCATCAGGATGAGGAAGCAGATTATACCTTGGATGTTATGTTATTATTGGTGCTTGTTTGTTTTTCTGTTATTTCACAACATGATATAAAAACTGCTGACTGGATTTCCATGAAACTGGGGAGGGAAATTCCACCAGACTAGATAAACAAGTGCTGTATGTTTGTGTGTGTCAGTGTACTACTGGTTGTTCAGACAAGAATGCAGTCCATTACGTTGTGTTGATTTAATAGGACGCCTGCATGATTTTACATACAAAGAACAAACATCATCTTTGAAATATGCGACCAATAAAACCAATGTCTTGTGTTGATTTGTTGTAAGTGACCCTGTTCGCTTACCGGCATAGACCACGATGCCCACCACCGTCTCAGTGTTGCGGATGGTGCAGCTCCTCAACAGGAGGTTGCTGTTATGGAGGCCAACACGAACCCCACTGGAATGCTCCCTGTGGAAAAACACACACACATACGCACAAATAAGAACTCAGAACTGTTCTTTTCTTCATCAACATCGGGATGTAAAGAGGATTCAAGAGATATGACATAAAAAGTGGTCGTCTACATAATTTTAAATAAAATAGTGAATTGTAACTGAGCACACGATCAGATGTTAGACTGACTTCATGAATAGTTGCTTCATGATAAGAATTTTACGCAGTATTGGTTGTAATTGGTTTGGGCTTAAGGAGTGTAGGTGAATGAACATGTGAAACTAAAGAATGCAAATAATAACAATTCTTTTTCATAAATCTGCTAAGATCACTTTATGCAAAGCAGGCTTCACAGTTCAGTTGGTTTACAGATGTTTCTTGTGAGCAGGTCTGTTTTTTAAATGTAGTTTCTAACTGGTGTTGAAAGGGTCTCATTTTATTGCTGCCTCTTTATGACATACAACTTTAAAGGAGACGATCAGGGAGGAAATCGTATTTTGATTCAGATTGGAAAAGCCAATGTTGACATTGCCATCGGAAACTTTCACGGCCAGTAGCCTGCTGGAGAGTAGAAAGGAAGCTGAAGCAGAGTTGTTGTTTTTGACGTTGCATTCCGTTGTCATGGCTGGTGATGGGGCAAGATCAAAGTGAAAAGGAGAGAAAGGACTAAAGAACACAGAGAAGCTAAGAGGGCTAGTGATTAAGTACGAGCTAGAATGGGAGTCAACCTTGGTCGAGCATTCAGCAGATGGAGAGAATTATGTGATCAGCAAGGATTCAAAGCCGATCCTGATTGTCTATCGTCCTCCCAAACAGGTATTTTCATTTGATATGTATTGTGTCATTTATGAAGATAATAACCTCGTCCCAATGCATCCTGCAAACATCTGTGTGTTTTTTTTCACTACTTGCAAAACAAATGCACATGCTGGCCAGACCAAGGTTTTACAACAGGGGACAGTGGAACCACTCCACACTCGCTTTATGGATTGAACTTCATCTTTGCCAACTCCTGGCTCTAGTTAGCTTTTCTTGATGTTATTAGCCTGCTGAAAGTTTTCCAAATCTACACTGTTTAATTCAAGAACATTTTAATCAGTTAAAATACACTGTTAAGGACCAAAGTCATATATATATATATATATATATATATATATATATATATATATATATAAACAGAGACAGATGTGAATGTTCGGTGTCTTGTTGAAAAGAAACTCACATGTAGCCTCTGAACCTGCTGAGGTCATTGTTGGGGTTCTCACACTCGATCCGGCAGGGGAAGCCATCAGGGGTGAACTCTTCTCCCTGGAAAATACACAACTGTAATTAAACCAGCAGATAAAATCACATATGGAAAAACAGATACAGACACAACAAATTTTATATATCAGAAGGAGAACTAGATGCACAAAACATTGGATGTCTTCTATTTCCCCTCATCTTTTTAGTGGCGATTAGTTTGTACAGAGATATTTTACAGCAGCCAATAAAGCTGAAATAAAGCATACTGAACAGGCTGCCAGCGGTCACCCACTGAATGAGTCTGATGTTATTGTCACTAGCTTAGCTGATACCAGTTTTTATGATTTTGTGGATGAAAGTAGCAGTAGAGAGCAGGGAATAAAACCACCGCCCTCATCTTGGGACTGTGTACATTGTTTCTATTGAAGATAAGGGGGGTGGGGCACAATAAGTGCATTACATGAGTAGTGTGCCATTTACCGCTCATTCATTTCAATAAGGCAGTCAGTGATTAAATAGTCCTTTCATGTAGAACACACATGTAATACAGCTGCACATGGTAACTCACCCTCATATATTTGCTATAAATGTAAATGAGTTGTATAATGTGGTGTAATATAACACGACAACCACAAAGTCTGGTGTCAAACATAATCCCAGAGTCAAGATCATATGAAAAACAAATATCCCAACAGCAGTTACAGACTGTGGGAGCAATACAATGTGTTGATGTGACGTGGTTTAAACCATTTGAGCTTTAACATGAAGCAGCACGTACAGTATGTTCACTCAAGCCTCTGATTAGTAGATATTTGATCACAAAATGTTTTCCTTCACCAACGTAGAGGGTATAGAGCAGGGGGGGTCAAATCAAATTCAGAGAGGTCCAGATAGAGATTCCCTACAGCAAAGGTCTGGAAAATTATTCTGTCTAATAGCCTCAAGATTCAGTGCAATACATATTGAAATATTAGACATATCAAGGAATTTGTCTGATCAACATCTGGTTGTCATATTAAAAAAAGGACAATGCAATAATATACAAATATATATACTCTCAGTTTTCATATTGATCTGCAGGGATTATAAATATAAATATTCTGATTAAAAACATGCACTTTCTTTGGAGGCTACTGGTCACATCTGGCCACTACAGGATCTGTAGTCTGTTAGCAGGTCTTTGAGAAAGCTAATGCACATGAAAGTAGAACTGCCCCAGGGTCGTACGCTCTGCACAACCACTCAAGCTGCAGTTTGAATCCATGCGACCCAGGCTCTTATAGTGAGGTATAACGTATGTCATGAAGCCTTTGAGGGAATTTAATAAGAGGTATGAAGTTTATTTTCCCATAACGGCCAGTGAAATACCAGTAATTCTAATCAGTTCATCCTTGATAAAGGTTTGGGCCTATTAAAAAAAACTATTACATATTGAGGCCATGTTTCAAATAAAGCTCTCAAAGTGTACACGAGACACAATTCTTCACAAGACTGCAGCACAACAGAGCAGCCTTTCTCCTCAAAGCACTGAGGTCAGCAGCTGCCCCTGAAAGTGGAGCACACCTGAATCCTGACCTTAAGGGTAAATGCTTTGCTTGAATGCAGGGTTCCAGTTCTGTCATTGTTCTTTCTTTCAATCTGTCGCAGTATGAAAGTAAACAAAAACAATTCTCCTTCACATAGTCACGGTAAAGATTCAGCAATCATTTGTTTAGTGACAGAGCTGGAGGATACATCCACCACCTTCTTCATTACACCACTGATTCACTGTAAGGCTACATACATGCTGCACTTCAGCTGACCAAAGGCGCACACACAGCACCATTGTCTCCATGCATTTAGTAACACATTATTTTGATATCCATACGCAGCTGCGCATTGTCTGACGCAGTTTGATGAATTGTGTTGTGTATGGTGTGCCTGGGTTTGAGATTTCCTAGCCGCTCTAATTTTCATTCTGCAACCCTTGCCTTTGGAAAGTGTCAAGAATGACACATTAACCCTGTATGTCAGCTCACTCTAGAGGAGGCTGGTCTGTTGTAGCTCTCTGTATCATCTGGCCACTAATTAATCATTTAAAGTGCTAGCTGAACTCAAACGTGACCTTAATATATAACTTTTCACCACTACAGGGGCATTTAGGAATCTTGCGCCTTATCTCTAGATAAGTATAAGGGCTAATGTAGCCTTAAGGAAAACATACCAAAGGTCATGCAGCATTTAAATTGCATTGTGGGTAAGGCGCAAGGTTTTCACAGGGCAGAAAAATATGCTTTCTCTGGTTCTCAGGATATAAATCAATATTTGTATGTATGTATATAAAATTGGTTGTAGAACAGGGGGAAATTGTTATTTAACATTAATAAAATCTCCAAAAATGTTGTTTTAAAGTAAGGCTCCAAGAATTGCATTTGAAGAAATGTTGTACTCTCTGTCTCAAGGTAATGAGGTAAAACAATACAACATACAATGAAAACATAGCACACACATCTTGCACATATGAAACCTTCTCATCCGTTACTGTACCTGCAGTGGAAGGTCTGAAACCACCTGTCTCTGTTTCAGGTTGGTCTCTCCGTCCAGGTTGGCGGTCTCAATGTAGCAGACCCCACGGGAGTCAGAGGAATACAGCAGCAGCATGTCAGCAGGGATGATTTCATTACAGGACAGATGCACAAAGTCTCCCACTCGCACATCCTTCCAGCACTGGTCATTGTAGGATTTCTGTTTGCTAGAAGGAGAGCAGAGATAAAAGAGACACATAGGGATTAAAATCACTACAGTCAAATCAATCAAATTGTATTTGTATAGCCCATATTCACAAATCACAATTTGTCTCATTGGGCTTTAACAAGGCGGGACATCCTCTGCCCTAAACCCTGAACAGGAGTAAGGAAATACTACTTAAAAAAACCTTTCAACAGGGGAAAAAGAACGTAGAAATCTCAGAGAGACACATGTGAGGGATCCCTCTCCCAGGATGGACAGAAGTGCAATAGATGACACGTGTAAAACTTTTGTATTTGTATATGTAATTAGGTATTAGAATGGAAACTGTATTTGTCTTAGGAAAAATCGGTATTGCATATTGTACGTAGTGTACTCTCTACTGTAGATTTGAACTGAACGCTCCTTGTATTTTACGACATAATCTGTAATATTCTTAAAGGTTCAGAGACAAAACACGCCTTTGGTCAACAGGTATAATTCACACAGTGAGCAAATAAACTGTGGTTAATTATTGTTCTCAAAGTTCATAACCCCTTCCAGGTAATGACATAAATACATTGGGTGAGAGGAATTACTGTAAATCATATTTGTCAAGAGCTCATCTGTGATAAACTACTCCACTAAAAAAGTTCCTCCAAATAAACCACAGAAATAATGGTGTTGGTTTTAGAAGGTGTGGTGAGCAAACCAGGCGGTTACGACCAGTGTGGAAGTAAAAGTAATCTAGAAACAGGCTTTATTTATAATGTTCTGCTAGATAAGAATCAAGCTTTTAAAATAAGTAATGTGTTGAATATAGATCCTCAACAAGAGAGGATGCACCGTCCCTAGTTTATATATAGTCTGCTTTCTTGTAACTGACTTTGCAGTGTTATTTGCTTTTGGGCTCAAATTCACTCACTAAATGTCTTCCCAAAATCTACTATACTAATTAAAACAGTAACAGAAGGACATTAGTTACGATATCTTTACCTCCGCCAAAGAGGTCTGTTGGTTGGTTTGTTTGTCAGCAGGATTACACAAACAAACTACTGAACAGATTTCCACAAACCTTGGTGGAAGAGTGGGACACAAACCAAGAAAGAACCCATTCAATTTGGGGGGAGATCTGATTGGATGGGTCCAGGAATTTTTTTCATTTCTATAACATTTCAAGATAGTGACATTTTCACCAGTTTCACAGTGTAATTCATGGATCTTGATGATTCAAACAATATAAATCAAGATCTAGCGGATTTAAATGAACGTGCGTGTTCTACTGAGTCCATTTTTCATTGATTCTAATTTCTGCCGACAATACTATTGTGCCATTGTTCTCAAGAAACATTAGATCCAGGAAGAACCAACCTCCTTCATGAAACTAATAAAAAAAGATTAGGTCAAGTAGAATATTCCAGAAGAATACGCTGCGTCATCAGACCTACCTGCTGTAAACACGGCAGAGAAGCCTGTTGATCAAATGATCGGATTTAAACCTGCGGTAGTCTTCCCAAATGTCTTTGATGGCTGTCAATGACAACACCAGAACGACCGGGGCCACAGCGATCTCTGGCTGGAAGGCCTCCACCACAGGAACGAAGTTGAGCGCAGCAAGTAGGATGAAGTAAACATTGGCAAAGCGATGGAGCTGCTCAAACAGATTCTTGGGCAGGAATGAAAGGAAAGAATACTTTGTGGTGCGAATCTTGTTGCTTTTATACAGCTTCAGGAGTTTACCCAATTCCTCATCGTCTGTACAGGAGGGTACCACTGTCCTCTTTTTCTGAAGGCGCTCCTTGGTAGAGTGACGATGGGACGGAAGCTCCCAGCTATACATGAGTCCTTCGCTCCTGGTCCACCTGCTGCTGTATGTCTCCACTTGGAAGCCTCACCTGCCTGCACTTGTTCTCCAGGTTGTATTGTGGTTTTCCTGCAGGTTCATGCTGTCCTTTCTTCTAACTGACCATTCCGATGTGGAGTCCTTTTAACCCTGTCCAGGCAAAGCGGGAAGTGTGAAAGCTGGGTGGATCGCTAACTAACCGCGGACGGAACGCGCCGACACTCCTCTTAAGGGCACACTGTAAACAAACTCAAGGTACAAGTTTTACAACTGACACAAAGACAGATTGTGAAACAAGATATACAAGCGTCTGAGTGGCAGCAGGGAGTGTGCCGTCGTTGATTTCCTTGGCGACCATCTCAGTGGACAGACTCACATATCCCTTAACAGCAGAGATTCTTCATGTTAATATTGTTTTACTGAGGCAGTGACTAGAGAAACCCTCCAACTCAATCCCTAAACCAATGACAACGCCATGAACCAGCATAACAGAGTATAACCAAGGACCACAGCCATCCAGCACGCATACTGTTCTCTCCAGTGTCATCTGGCAGACGCTACAGTTCAAACAGCATTTCATAAAGCCCCTCCTCCGCAATCTAACTATAAGTGCCGACAGCGTGTGTACAGAGTGTTGACTTAGTATTGCTATTCCCTCCCCCCCTACTGCTGTACATTATACAAACACACCATTCTGCATGTGTTGGCTGACTTAATTATCATGATTCTCTCAATGTAGTTTACAAGGGGTTTCAATCCACCTGTGTTGTGCACATTGTCAGTTTGACAACCCAGTTACAGCCACGGATACATTTCATACACAGCATCTATCACTGGCAATAGCCACTGCACATGACAAATAAAACTTGAATCAACAACATCAATTTTCATGACAGCAGTGGTAGAAAATCTCTCTTGAACCTCTCACCTGTTACACACACAACCAACACACTGAGCTGTCCATAAAAGCTCCTGTGTGAAGGATGAAGGGGACCTATCAGCACAAATGGAAAATGATATTCATAATGAGTGGCCATATCTATTCGATTCCTGTTCTCATTGATTCCTACTTTCAGTTTTAAATGCTTGTCTTGCAGGTGACACTGTATCATTGAACATTCAAAGAACTGAAATGAGGGATCTTCCTACAGTCAATATTACTGGCAGGAACACACCCAGGTACAGGGGCAGACTGTTCTGGTAAGGTACGGGAAGGGGAGAGGCAGAGGGAAAGTCTATCACCCAGGAGGACAAGCCTAGAAACCAACCCTGACTTATATAATAGAGTATATTCAACACTAAAGGTTTTTGCAAAATGTATTTTCGGGAGAAAAACATTTCTTATGTCACACTTTACTTTACTATCTTTATTAAAAAAATGTTTCTTTCAAAATATATTTTTCTATTGTAAATTAGTCGGACATGAACCGATTTCCATGAAACTTTGTTGAGAAGCGGGGTATGACGTAAGAAAGAACCCATTACCTTTGTGTTGCAGATCAGTGGGTCCATGATTATTTTCTCTCACTTTCTTAATCATGGATCTCGATGTTTTCAAAATCAGCCATGTTAAGGGGGCTGATATTTATTAATCGGGGCAATTTGGTTCAGATCATAATAAAAATCTGCACCTAGTGAATTCAAATGTGGTTTTATAAGGGGACTGTTGGGCCTATAGAGGTGTGCGCTCCACAGAGTGCCGTTCTGTTTACAATAAAATCACAAGAGTATTGTCACTATCTTCATTTGCCTGAAATGACCCACATGTATGTCTTTGTTAAACTGAGGAGCTCTGGTTGTGAACCTCTCCACGAGGTGCGAAGGTGGAAGTAGTGGGACATGGTTGTAGCACCACAGATCTTGAGCAGAGAGGTTGAGATTGTTGCAGTCTCAACAAAATGTTAAAGTGTGCAATTTAAACTTCATTTATTTTATCTATATTTCAGTTTACACTCAATAGTCCATAATGACCAAGTGTGAACATCTTTCTAAAGAAGCTGCTGTCCCCTGCATAAATCCGGCCACTAGAGGTCATCATATCCGAGGTTACTGACAAAGACCAAGATTTCTACAACATTGTGTCCCCATGGAGTCTGTTGTGTAACTGCTGTAAATGGTCTGTATTTATTAAATGCTTTTCTTGTCTCGATATATTTACTATTCAATTTTACATTTACCCATTCACACACACTCCAATACAGGTCATCTATGTGCAGCACTTTCCCTGTGATATATCACTCATACACTGCGGCTTCCTTTGGTAAATTCAGGGTTTCTCAATAGTAACAAGTGACAAATATAAAAACACGGAAATAAAAAGTATATCAAGAGACAGTTAACAACATTGTATACGTACAAATGTGCAACAAAAAGATTGACTATTTTTAGGATAACCATAAATGCAACTAGACTTAAAACAAAACATTGATGCAGCTACATTTCTAAAGCTATTCTACACCAGTTATTAATGTGGTCACTAAACTGGTAAATCTAAAAGCCTTAACTTAAAGCAACATTAAGCCAATGCCAATTGTTGGAATCAGGACCTGCAAGTTCAACAGAAATGCTGAACTGAAGATCAGTTAAAAAAGGGTGGACGTGATTTAAAATCAATGTTTATCCCTGAATATTCAGCGAGGACATTTTTTGAATATGAAGAATCTGAACAGGCTTTAGCTGCAGCTCTTCAGGTTCAGGAAGCTAGGGATCATGGGTAATATCCGCCACTCAGTTGCAGTGGACTATGCAGTCAGAGCTCAACACATTGATAGACTATGTTTGTTCTTTACTTGAAATCCACTTTATCACAAAGACACAAGGACCAACAGAATGAGTCACCACGTTTGGCAGCAGGAGGCGCTGTTGCAAAAGTAAATGTTGCAGCGTTTCTTTAAACTAGTCCCCTTCTCGGAATCACATGTGAACCTGGGAAGAGTTTTCACAAAGAAATCAGATTTGACTTTAAATCACATGTTAAACAACACAGCGAAAGTACCAGTATGTGTCACTTCATGGTTCTAATTTGACGAGTTTGCTTGTTTTTCTGCAACATCCATCCAAGGCAGTCAGCTGATGTGCTGCTGTGGCTGCCACTGTTCACACAGCATTTCATAAAGCCCCTCCTCCACAATCTAACTATAAGTGCCGACAGCGTGTGTACAGAGTGTTGACTTAGTATTGCTATCCCCTCCCCCCTACTACTGTACATTATACATGTACGTTGACATACACACCATTCTGCATGAGTTTGTTGACTTAATTATCATGATTCTTCCAATGTAGTTTACAAGGGGTTTCAATCCACCTGTGTTGTGCACATTGTCATTTTGACAACCCAGTTACAGCCATGGATACATTTCATACACAGCATCTGTCACTGGCATTAGCCACTTAGGCTGAGAGAGGTTCACTCACCCACAGAATACCCGTGCAACATTGTTGTTGACCTTCTTGTCGAACAAATAGCGTCTGTAGTCTTCCAGTGCATCTTTGATGGCGATGACGGCGAGAACCACCACCAGCGGAATCATGGTAATTTCCTTCTGAAAGGCCTCAACCGCTGGCACCCAGTTCAGCAGCGCCAAGAACAGGAAGTAGAGGTTAGCAGCCCTGCGAAGAAAATACCAGAGCAGCCAATTATTATGAAGCAAGTGCTACCACAACACGTTCAATAAACAGCTGTAAGCTGATTTGAATGATAGTTCTGACCTTCAGAAACAAAAAGTAGATAAAGACCTTTGCAAAAAATAAACCGACAAAATAATAACACTAATAATAACATTGTTAAAAATAAAAAGCCATTACCTCTTTAGCACCCCTGAAAATACATCAACTCAAAAATGGAATAACAACATTCATTAAAAGAGTGCTCATGTGTCTGTGTCTCTTCCTGTTCCTGCCCTGAGGTCAAAGCTGCTTCAGCACTTTCTATTGAAATGACACAGACTTTTAAGAACAAAACATTAGGACTGAAAAGAATGCAAACGCAACCTAATTTATTAAAGATGTATGAACAGTGGGTGCGCTCCATCTGAAAAAGACTCCGCTCTGGAGGATGGTAAACAGCCCTGTAGGGTTTCATTCAAATGAGAAAAATAAACAGAGCATACGGTCAGCAGACATTATTAAAAAGTAGTTCACATAAAATGTGAGGTTTGAAAGTTATCTAAGGACATTGTTACACAAAATCATTTTTATTGTTGAATTTAATGGGATTTTCCTTCCAATCCAGGATCTAATCCACCTCTATTGTATTAAGGTGGAATCAGAGTTTCAGAGCGAGATGTCTCTGAAATTAAACAAACTATCTGCATGAACAGAAGAGGGGATGTAAAGAAGTGACTGAAATCATATTATTATGTCAGCACTATTGCTTTTGTAACTTATAACTAAAGTTGTTGTCAACAGAAACTGTGAGTGAGCCCCCTGCTGCCTATAGCATATATAGTATTTTAGTGCTCGGTGCCAATTGAATGGTATGTTATGCAGTGTGAGATCATCAGCCATGCATCACATATGTCCCAAAGTATGTACTTCAAAAGTACATTTAAAAACTCCAATGGCACTCAGTAGACTCAATACCTGAGCCAAGGCTTAACTAAATTCACTAGATTCAAAGTGCACCAAATCACACACTCATAATAATCAGACCCCAGAACATGCCAGATTTCTTTCATCAATATCCATCAATTATTTTCTGTGAAATATCGCAGGTCCACCGCCCGATCTGCCTCATTCCGCTACAAAGTTCATGGTATCAATTGAGTAGTTATTGTGCTTAATCCTGCTTAATAACCAATGCCGATAAAACCATAACTTAGTGTTTTAACCTTAAACTTCACTTTTAGCTATTACTATCACAAATTCTGAATATGTTATTATTTAAACATAAACTATGAAACGCCATAATACAAGAAATATCAGTGTTCTTCAAAAGGACAATAACATCTTTCTCACAGTTAGCCTTACTTTAATATTATTGCCAATCATTCCTTATGTTTCTACAGCTTTTCTAGTTGGGACATCGAATTGTCTGTACTTTACATAACTGACTGTCACATTTTACTATTAAATTAACTTTTATAAGTATCATTATTTTTATAGCATGAAATACAAGGACTATTCTCATGTTTCTTAAATTTTGTGGCTGGTTTTTAATTAACTGAATTACATTTCTGATGTAACTTTTTACCCCAAGCAGAGCATGTCAACTTATTCGACTCTCCCTTACACTGGTGATTCTGGATGGTATCATGAAGCCGGCTATCTCTGGGTTTACTGATCCAGCTACGAGTGTCTTTATACGAAAGAGGCGGAGTTCTTAAGTACAAGCAACATTATTCCAACCATGAGCAAATTGCTTACTATATTTGATCAAACACGGTTATCTGTGGGGAAAATTGGGAACAGCAATTTTCTATTCAGTGAGGAGAAACATTTATAGAAAATAAATCATTTCCAAATATTTAAGCTAAAGCTAAGTGTAATACTGTGGGAACTATTACATGTGCAAATATCTAGTTTGTTTTATGATTAACAAACTATTATCAATATTTGATGCACGAGACAAAGTAAGTCTATTTGTTTCCGTCACAGAGGACATACGGTTTGCTAGAAGCTCTCATTTAAAACCTGAGAGCAAATGGACTTAAACAGAAAAATTATTCTGATGACCCATAACAATACCTCATTACTCCTCATTACTTTACAGTTAGAACTCCTTCCTCAGTCTGACTCAGTGAAGAGGTTACTGCACTAATGATGTCACAGTTTTCCAGTGATCTGCTGATGAAAATGCATCATAATTACCCGGGTGATCTCTAGGTAAAAGAGGGACAGATTGATGATACCAGATACCATGTGATCTCTGATTGCCTCATGACACTTTGGTAGAAATGGAATCAAGTCCTTCATTCTGCCTGTAGTCGAGACCTAATGTAAACAAAGTCAGCCCTATGACCTCACTAGGCAGAACTTAGCAAAAAATAAAACCAGCTTAAAGGGATAGTTCACAAAGAAATTAAAATTCACTCTCATTATCTACTTACACCTATGCCGATGGGGGGGTGGGTGAAGTGTTTGAGTCCAATAAACACTTCTGGTGTCTCAGGGGTAAACAGTGTCCCAGCCGACTCCAATACAATTGAAGACATTAGTGACCTATAAATTCTATAGAATAAAACAGCAAAAACATAACATGCCTCTATATTTCTTGTTTGGTGTCATCCAAGTGTCTGCAAGGCCCGACATTCATAATCGACTCAAAACGAGGTAATTTCCACTGTGTTTGAAGCCTAAAAGTCCACCAGAAGTGGCTAAGGTAGCGGACGTGAGCATTTCCGAGTGTCCCTGAATGCACGTCGTTGGAAGACATCGGTGGACATTTCGGCTTAAAAAGGTCCCGTGCGTAAGATTTAGGTGAAAGGGATCTATTGGCAGAAATTGAATACAAAATAATCCTAGTGATGCCTTCACTTTTTAGGACAACTGAAGGTTACCGTAGGACAGGTTCTCCCTCATGTTTGGAAGGGGAGGGTGAGGTGAAAAGTATTCAGCTGCAACATGCCACTTCACCACTAGATATCACTAAGTTCTACACACTGAACCTTTAAAACACTGTGTAAATTATCTTGTTTTGAGTCAAATATGAATTTCGGGGCTTGAGGACACTTGGATCAGTATGGAGACATTTTATGGTTTTTCCCTTGTTTTATTACGTCTGAAGAAGGACTCGTCACCATTGACTTCAATGGTATTGGTTTCTGGTCTAACAAAGTTTACCCCTAAAACTCCTAGAAGTGTTTTGTGGACTCAAACACCACCCACCATCGGCGTAGGGATGAGTACATAATTAAAGTGAATAAGTGAATTTGGTACTATCCCTTTAACATCAGACTCAGTCTTTTTTCCTTTCTTGCATCAGAGACAAGGTTCAGGTACAAGATTGATTAACTCATCACCCCCAGGGAATTCTTTATCAAAGGAACACAACTGAGGAAAGTTCCACCCAAAAGAGAATTATTACAACAGATACATCACTGGAAGCCATCAGGGGAAAAAGAAGACAGAAAGGATGCCAAATCAGCAGGACTCAAAGACCCAACAAGCAAGAGTGTCTACGTCATTGCTTACAAACATCTCAGTTTCTGCCTTTCAAGAATAAAATGCAGCGCCAGAAGTTTTCAAACTATAATGGGGCCAGCAGTGTTTTCAGTCACCTCAGAGTTGAGTATGTAACATGTAGCCTCAGGGGCATTCAAGGTCCTTCATATGTGTCCATGACACAATTGTGTTCACACTGCTGAAAAGAAAAAAGCTAGATGCGTCTTACACCGCCTCCTCTGAGGTACTTAGACCTGTCCACTTATGGTCCACTTACTCAGGATGAATGCAATGCCAGGTCTGAACCTGGCCAAAGTTGCTGTAAGGAATCATTTGCAATCATTACACCACAATGTGTTGCTGAGAACACACAGCAGCTTTACCGTGAAGCATAAAAATCACCAAGGAGTGTCTAGGCCGTACCTTCTGGGCACCAGGGTGTTACTTGCATCTTATTTTGAAGTATCTCACTAGGGCAACATATGAGCCTTTTACTGATGCACATTTGAATGTTCCACCTCACAGCTTCTCTGTTTGCTCTCGGTTCTGCTGAACAGGTTTGAGAGAACTGTGTGCTTTCTGGAGGGAAAACAACACAGAGGCGAAAATCCATAAATAAAGAGCTGGAGGCGCATCAGTTGCTGTAGGACTGGGTCACACCATGTCCAGCCAGGGCCGTACTCAAGCTCCAGCCTCCAAGTAGGTATACATCTCAGCATTTGCTCTACTTTGGAAGGACAAACCTGGGGTTACCTCATCCTAAGCAGCATTTGTCAAATTGACTGGATGATGTAATTTCCCATGCTTTTACAAATTAAGGGCCAACTCACTAAAATCCTCGTGGCTCACAAGGTAAGAGCCTTCCTGGGATTGAGGGTGTGACAGACATGCAGTGGCCTGTATGGTGAGGCCACCTGGGAGTCAAACCATAGACCTGCCCATCAAGACAAAAGGCCCATGTGGGATACGCCCTAACCATTCGCTCATAGGGTCACTCCATCCACTTTGCTGACATAAAGTCTTGAGAACAGGTTGAACAAATATGATCATTCTATTGACGACACCATTATGATTACAAAAAGCACAGAAATGATTCCATTTGATTATTTTCAGCTACTTGCCAAAGTCATGATCTGACCTGTGGAACTGCTGGAAAAGGTTCATGGGGATGAAGGTCAACAGTCTGTACTTGGTAGTGCGGATAGCATTGCCCTTGTAGCTTTTGGAGAAGGTGTCATACTCGTGTTGGTGCGGCCCATGGCGTGCAAACACACTTCTTCGCTTCCCTCTGACTCTATGTGGAGAGCAATGGGCATCGAGGAAGCTTTTGTTGGGCCGGTCATCGGGGGAGGAGTACCAGCCCCCCCCTGGGTCTCCCGCTAGCAGCGTCCGACAGCGATGCCGCACCCAGTGGAGCCGCTCCATCTAGACAGCTCAGCCCCCTCCTCTGTGGTCTGCTGCTTTCTGCTTCCCGGTGGAATTACAAAATGTCCTATTCCTACCGAGAGAAGACCACAAACAATATATTATAGTAATTGGTCTCACTAGGTTGTAATTATCCAGCGTGTCTGCAAGTTTTAAAGATCATTAAAATGTCTACGTCTTTACGGGTACAGTACATGTGAGAGAAGCTCTGAGGGGAAAACAAAGGTTCAAGAGACCCCAAGAAAATAGGACAGCAGTTAAGGAAATCATGCTGTGAAGGCACAAGATGCAGAGTTAAATACATGCATGAGGTCAAAAGGACACTGGAATCTCATTACATCATCACATTCCATTATTTCACCATGATATACAGATAGTTTGGTTGTAGATTAGGCTATCTGACAATGCACCACGGCCCAGTAGACGCCTTAAAGTGGCAGCCGTGGCTGAGGGGTAGAGCGGTCGTCCTCCAACCAGAAGGACTGCATTTCGATCCCAATCTTCCCCATCTGCATGCCGAGGTGTCCTTGGGCAAGATGCTTAACCACAAATGGCGCCTCATAGAAAAAAATTGCTGCCCGAATTGGTGAATCAATCAAATTCAATTTTTATAGCCCATATTCACAAATCACAATTCTTCCTCTGCCCTTAGACCCTTAACAAGAGTAAGGAAAAACTACTAAAAATAACTAAGAGTTTTTACAGCAGCTGGTGAATGGCAATCTGTACTGTTAAGCGCTTTTAGTGGTTATTTAAGACGAGAGACCATTTACCATTTAAGTTCAGTCACACACAGTCCAATAGTTTTTGCATAATCTTTGCATAATCCCCTGTCCACAAATGGACAGGGGATAAAGCTGCCAAAAGAAAGGAAATGTCTCTTCACAGATCTAATTTTAAGGACTGGTTCATTGCCGGAGCTCATGTATAAATGTAAAATTCAGGTACAAATTAAATAGCTGTCTACTTTCTCGTGTGGTTCTGGTCTCAGGTCTGAGGCTCTGCACGGAAGCACACAACTCTCTCACAGGGATCTGTGACATGCCTAACTTGCCAAACACCATTTCAGCACAGAGGTGGGACAATGACTTACAGTGAAAAGCGATAACAACTGAAGTTACAGCAGGGGTCATGTTCTCTTATGCTGTTAAAGGAAATATAGAATTTAAAAGAAATAGTGAAGTTTTGCTGCTTGGTTGCTGCTGATGAGGAAAAATGTTTTTAAACCCACACAGACATATGTATGTATGTGTGTCTTATTTGCATTTCACAAGCACACTGATTTGACAGGGTTAAATCCCACACCCTTTGCTTCCTAAAAACAGTTGTTACAGTGACTGTACCACATGTGCTGGACAGGTTTGCAAGCTTAAAGATTGGATGCTTGCGACATTAAGTCACATGTCAAAGGCAGTTGTTTGTTTTTCCTGATAGCCCACAATTCAATCTGACTGAATGTGGTGTGTATTTAGGGGAAGTGACATTTTCGAAATTCCAGCATACCCTTTGCAAGGCATCTTTCTTTCGTACCATTGTTCACTATGACTTTCCAATAGTTTAAGCATTTTGAAAATTACATCACTCAAATAGCATGATGAAACGTAAAATGCACACTGTGTGTAAATAACTACTCTTCTTATGGGCAGTGCTGATATAATGAACATTCTCAGTGTCTAGGCTGAAGGAGAAGCTGGGTGTTTACAGCACGACTGAACCCATCAGGTCACATGATCTCCACTGCCCTCTCTGCCTCTATCTGAAGCTTTGTTGTTCTGACTGGAAATATTTAGACTGTGTCTGACTCAATAATATGTTTATAGTTAAAACCTTTGCCGGGTTATACATTCAGAGCTTTTAAACGATATGGGCATAAGCTAAACTGACTGGTTAGACCAGTGAACTGTAATAACATTACATATCATAAGCGACAGGGCAACTCACAATAAGTGCATTCAACCATGAGGGTACATGAGTGTCAGTGCATTAGCTTCAAAAGCCAAACTATACAGTGCTACATGTAAGGGCCAATTATACAGTATTTTTTATTATTATATATATATAAATATAAACACCACAGTTGACGGTGGTTATTAGATATCATCATCTTATCCAAGGTAAATGGTAATTGTTTTGTATTTATAAAGCGCTTTTCTAGTCTTGATGACCACTCAAAGCTCTTTACAGTACAGTTTCACATTCACCCATTCACACACACATTCATACAGTGCATCTATCAGCAGCACTTTGTTATTCTATGAGGGGGCCATTCGGGGTTCAGCATCTTGCCCAAGGACACTTCGGCATGCAGATGGGCCAGACTGGGGATCAAACTGCCGACCTTCTGGTTGGAGGACGACCACTCTACCCCTCAGCCACGGGCGGCTGTGGCTGCGGGATATAGTAGTCAGAAGAGTTGTGTTTTTAGTTTGTGGCAGAAGATGTGTAGACTTTCTGCTGTTCTGATGTCATTGGGGAGCTCATTCCACCATTTAGGAGCCAAGGCAGCAAACTGTCGTGATTTTGACAAGTTTTTAGCTCGCAGTGAGATAGCAACCAGCCGATTGGCAGATGCAGAGCAGAGTAAACGGGCTGGGGTGTATGGTTTGACCATGTTCTGGATGTAGACAGGACCCGATCCGTTCAAAGCACAGTACACAAGTACAGGTGTCTTGAAACAGATACGGGCAGCCACTGGTAACCAGTGAAGGGAGCGGAGGAGCGGAGTAGTGTGAGTGAATTTAGGTTGGTTAATGACCAGTCCAGCTGCTGCATTCTGGATGAGCTGCAGAGGTCGGATATATTTGGTCTATTTCATCGCTGGAGAGAAAAATGTTTTGAGGTGTATCAGCACTCGCTTTGTGTAAGATCTTCAGGACAAACTTACACTGGGACCATTTTTATATCTGATTCTAGCAGCTGCACAGCAACAACACTTCTTCACTAATTCTCCTTCCGATTGAGCGTTTCATCTTTCTAGCTATAACCTCTCTCCCCATAATACTTCACAGCCAGTCTTGTACAGAAAAGTATTTTTTTGTCAATTTCCCTTAAAAAGTGCAACGTTCAACATCCACTTTTATTGTCACCATGCTGTCTACTCTGGTTATGATTTGTAAACTCCTGTTGTGATGAGTAAACATGTCATTTCAGTACGATCTAATGTGTGAGTTAGACATTGGAATAGTTCCAAGTACAAACTGCAAGACAAGGAACCAGATTGTTTACAGGTTTATATAATATACTCAGCCTTCTGCTGGGCATGCATAATGTAGTTTGATTAATGTGTATGCCATTAATCAAATTCAAGATAATTTGATTTGATTCTATTTTTGGTGAAAAGAAGGTCTGACATCTACACTCATTCTTCTGAGGTGGTTGCTTAGCACCTCAGCCATGTCAGAGGGATCTAATGTGCTGGTTGAATCTGTCGTCAACCTACAAGTCCATACACAAAAAGAGCTTCTGTACTTGTAACCTGTACTGGTGATCTGTACTTGTAATCTGTACTTGTAAGCTGTACTTGTGACCCATACTTGTGATCTGTAGTTGTGACCTGTATTTGTGGCCTGTAATTGAGATCTTTACTTGTAACCTGTACTTGTGATCTGTACTTGTGACCTGTAATTGAGATCTTTACTTGTAACCTGTACTTGTGACCTGTACTTGTGACCTGTACTTGTAACCTGTACTTGTGACTTATACTTGTGACCTATACTTGTGATCTGTACTTGTGACCTGTAATTGAGATCTTTACTTGTAACCTGTACTTGTAACCTGTACTTGTGACCTATACTTGTGATCTGTACTTGTGACCTGTTATTGAGATCTTAACTTGTAACCTGTACTTGTGATCTGTACCTCTGACCTGTAATTGCAATCTTTACTTGTAACCTGTACTTGTAACTTGTACTTGTGACCTGTAATAGAGATCTTTACTTGTAACTTGTACTTGTAACCTGTACTCGTAACCTGTACTAGTAACCTGTACTAGAAACCTGTACTTGTAACCTGTACTAGTAACCTGTACTTGTAACCTGAACTTGTGACCTATACTTGTGACCTATACTTGTGATCTGTACTTGTGACCTGTAATTATGATCTGTACTTGTAACCTGTATTTGTAACCTGTACTTGTAACCTGTACTTGTAACCTGTACTCGTAGCATGTACTCGTAACCTGTACCGGTAACCTGTACTGGTAACCTGTACTCGTAACCTGTATTCGTAACCTGTACTCGTAACCTGTACTCGTATTGAGGAGAGGCGGTGGACTAGTGGCAGAAAACTTGGACTACTGGCAGAGAAGGGGTCTCTGGTTCGATGCTGGTTCGACTCCATGGTTCGTCTCCTCGGAGTTTCGGCGGAAACTTGCCTGGATGGTGTAACGAACCTGGACCTGTCCAAAGTTCAAAAGGACTCTTCTCCCTACCCTGTCTAGTGCCCCTGAGCAAGGCACCTTACTCCCCCAACATCTGCTCCCCGGGCGCCGTACCTGGCAGCCCACTGCTCTGCTCTGCAGTGTGTCCTGCACCAGATGGGTGAAATGCAGAGGACTAATTTCCCCAATGCATGAGTGTGTCTTTGCATGTTTGTGCATGTGTGTGGGATTAATAAAGTGTATCTTCTTCTTCTTCTTAACCTGTACTCATAACCTGTACTCGTAACCTGCACAGTGTGGTGAAGCAGCAGTTTACAGGAGCATCAGTTCAAAGGAGGATCAGTTGATCCGTTGCTCCTGTGGGACTCTGTTCGCCTCTGTGTTGTTCACCATAACAGAATTCAGTGAGGTGGTCGCCCGCTGCCTGGCTCCACTCAGACAAACACTCACCCTGCCTAGGTCCATGCGCGGGCTCCTCTGAGGTCTGGTTCGAGCGGCTCCGGTCACCACATCCCTGTGTGTCGGGACATGGAGATGAGTGAGGAGGTGAGCGAGGCTCTCTAACAGTCCCTGCGCATCACACCAACCAGGATGTGACATACTGCTCGAGCTGCGAGGCGTTCCGCTCGCCTGCAGAGCATCGCACAACCGAACTCCAGCGACAATTCACCAAGTTTTAAATGTGTATTTCGCTCCAGTCAACTCAGTGTCTTTAATGGATGCGCCTTTGTTGTGAATTCGGCGTCCAAGTGATTTCTATTAACTGAATGCTGCAACCATGACCGTGATCAAGGTCACTTTTTCTAGGTCTAGAAGTTGAATTCAGCGCCCGAGCAAATACTAACATTAGTAATTAATCAATGCAATTAATTTAAATATGATAACAAAGATCAAACAGTTATTTTACAAGATACTTGCACACACATTTAGTCCCAACTCACTGAAGAAGATGCAGGTCCTTTTTCCGAGCTCGTTGAACGCAGCTCCTGTCGTCATGTGACTGAGCTCAGCTGATCAGCAGCAGGCGGAAGTCGAGTGAAAATGAAAACATGGTGGCTTCACTGAGCAGGTTACCTGTCACGGACTGTCTGAAGGTACGTACCCAGCTTTATTCAACAGTGCAGAGAAGAAAAGCCACAAGTTTTACATTCACAGTTTCCACTGAGAGCTCATCGGAATATCTCCGAGCTGCCGAGGAGCAAATACAACCATTTCAAACATGCCATCTTGTAGGACGAGGGGTTCTCTGATTCTTTCTGATCATTATTGATCGTATGTCGTCCATACCACAGACCCCAACTACAGTCACGTCTGTTAAAACACAGCTCTGAATACGGGAGGCCATTGGCAACTTGTGTATGTTGTATCTAAACGTGAGAGTTAATTACACACTATATTGATCATTGTCACATCATTTAAAGTTCTATGGAGTCTGTAGTGTGCCACCAAAACAATAACAATCCTCAGTGTCCGACTATAATCAATACATACATTGACATAATACAAAAATACAAATTTCATTTAAATGTGATTGATAAAATTCAAATAATGTATTTAAAACTATAATTGATTTGATATTTTTTTTATGTCTAAACACCCATTACAAAGGGGATCAAGAATTGGACAAAATAAACAATTCATCAAAGACGAGTAGCAAATTAATACAATGGCATTTAAAAGTAAAATGAAATGAATGTGTCATCATTATGACTTTGAATTATGAATTCACCATTTAGTTTTAAAATGGTCAACTGTATTTTGCAATGTGTTTACTGATGTGTCTGTCAGTCATAATCCCTCTCACGCTTGAACTTGAGGATCTATATGGCTTCACTCTTTGACTGAGGCGACATCTCGTCTTCACTAATACGATGTAGGTTTAAATCGAATCAGTGTTGCTACGGTTACGCCTAGCGTCCACACTATTCCAGTGTTTTCAAACTGCTTATGTAATTTGCTTCACATGTGTGTGGTACTTACTTTTTGGCTACTTGTGTACATTTTAAATTCATGTCTCTTTAATCTGAGGATTTGCACTAAATGATTAAATCAAGTCCATCTCCCAGAGCTACAGCAGGATCTCTGATTGGTCAGCCTCATCATACAAGAATAGTGGGATATAGGAAGGTTAAGGACCTTTTTCATAGCGCAGCAGTTCAAATGTATGAGCAGATTTCATGTAATGGTTGATCAAATACACCACTAACAGAATCCTTAAATTGAACTACTCTACTAAATGAGTCCTCATAACACAGTACTGTCTGCTGTGCAGCTTTGTCACAAGGTGGTGGATGGCCTGTGTGGCCGGGAACCTCCTCGCCGGGCGGATTACAGCGCCACCTGGAGCCTGGAGGAGTGGCTGGAGCTGCTCAGCACCCTGACTGCCTTCTTCCGTCTGGCAGTGGGGAACAACAGCTCAGATGAAGAGGTTGGTATTTAGACATGAGGAGACACCCTAACCCTAAAGATAATAGATTGTTCACCAGATCATTTGTTTATACATGTAAGGGTCTTAATGTCATTGAGCTGTGGCTGTGTTTTGATTCTCAGCTCTCCTCCTGTCTGTGTGTGTACAGGTGCTGGCTGGGCTGAGAGATGTGGTCAGCAGTCACTCTGAGATGTTGCTGAGTGTGGTGCGAGCCAGAGAGGAGGAGATCCACCGTGCTCTTTTGGATAGAACCAACTGCATTTCCTCTACTACTCTGCAGGATTTCGACTGGCAGCTGAAGGTGACTCGATCCTGCATGTGTTTCTGTCTCATATTTCAGATGTGGAATGGTCATAACTGGATTTAGCATCATATTTTAAAACCACTGAAGAGGCGTTAAAGCATTGGCACACTGCAAACACCCAGTTTCGGTGAGAGACATCTTAATACATGCATGAGACATAGCACCACACAGGACAGATGGTCGCCTGCAGGTGATCATTTGGCACACATCAAGTGACAGTTGGCAAGATAAGACGCATACATGCAAATATATCTTTCACTCCCTATTTTTATCTTTTCATATGTTTGCTCATGTGGCATAAAAAGATACATGTGAATCCAATGCCCTAATACAATTACAACTACACTAACCATGACACATAAGTGAGGAGCAGAATTGCATGAAATGATATTGGCATCCGTAGCAGAATCTTCTAACATTCAGTTAGTAATGAAAGAACCTGTTTTATTGGCAATAAGCACTACCCATCCTCAGTTGTAATAGTGACACCTCTGATTGGTGGAGCTACTGTGGAATTGTTCTTGCGCTCGACGAGCGGTGATTGCAGTCAAAAACAGAGTATTGCACCATGTCGCTGACAAGACTACTTCACCAAGTTACCACACTATATGAAACACTATGTACACAAGACAAACTACGATATATTGCAACACTATGCTAACAACAAGGTTAAATTCAAGAACAAGCGCGAAAGGGATCCTTCGCAATGGTTCCTTGGATCCGTGGTTCCTTCACTATTAAAATGATTATGTATACAGACTGGTACTTTTGCATTTTACATTTTCAAATAATTTTTGGCTTAAAATCAAATGTTTAATGGTCACAATTAATCATGTAGCTTAAATCACACATCAGATCTTGATGAACAAATGATTCAAGTTGAAAATACCTTTTAATATACATTCCATAATTTGTTTTGAACAAAATTACATAACAACGGTCAATGGAAACAAAATCATCAACCCACTGAGAGCAGGATTCGGAACCACACTTTCATTGAGGCAACTCATTATGTGACTCAGCAGTTTGTGTGGCCTTCGCGTGCCTGTATGCACTCCCAACAACATCTGGGCACACTCCTGATGAGTCAGTAGATGGTGTCCTCCTCCTGTTCTGATCTGCTGCTGGATTGATGCCCTTCTAAGGCCCTGTCCAGCTCTCCTGGTGCACATCCTGCCAGGAGCTGGACTATCTGTGCTACCTGATTTGACTGCAGGCACCGCCTCATGCTATAGGTAGTGACAAGGACACGAGCAGAACACAAAACTAGAGAAGAATCAGTCAGGAAGGATGAGGAGTGAGCAAATGTCTCTGACCAGCACATATAAAACTGTTCCCTTTCTGTTGTCGTCTTGCTTTTGCCTCTCCATTGCACCTGTCACTTTAATTTGCAACAAAGCAGGTGAATTTGATTCACAATCACTTGTGCTTCCTATATGGACATATTGATAAACCTGAAGTCTAACTGACTTGGTGTTTTACTGTGAGCATTACGTGTTCCCTTCATTATTTTGAGCAGTGTATATACTGTATATATATTATACAGTGTGATTATTTGAACTAAGGCCAGCACACACTTTATAGCCAGTAGGTCAAAATAAAATAAAATGTTTACACAAAATGATTCACATTATTGTCACAGAAATTAGATTGTGTTCATTTTATAAGGTATTTTATTTAATATTGACAACTAAACAAGAATATAGTGTGCGCTCCCCACTGATTGACCTGGATCTCTGTGTTGGCTAAATATAGCACAATATTGAGAATGCAGCCCCAAGAGATCAATTCATACCAAAGTTCAAATGATGTCAGGAAACACAGGCTGTCCCCTCAAGCTGTTCCCGCAGTGCCACCATGCTCTAATCACACCTCCTCTCTTCCTGTCCCTCTTCTTCCAGTTGGCTCTGTCCAGTGATAAGATCTCATCCCTCCACACTCCTCTGCTCAGCCTCAGTCTGGACCTGAGAGAGAACGGAGACCTCCGGCCTGTCACCATGGAGATGAACAGAGAGGAGCTAAACACACTCATCACTTCACTCGAGGCTGCTAATAAGGTGACACAAGTGAAAGCTGAATGCTCTGTGTGTTCTGTGTGTGTGTCTTTTGTTTACATGAGCGAGAGTTTACCTTTAGAACCAGCCCTGCTCTGTGCCGCAGGGAGTCTTTGTGAATGATTTGGACTCCAGGCAGGTGATTACCAGTTGTCAGGTGAAGCTGAGCCCAGAGCGAACAAATAAGAACAGCTAATTTAATATCATAGGGTTAGGTTTCTCAAAACAGAACTAATGCTCTATCATGACATTTCAGAGCAGTGTTTCCCATTAATTATCTTGACTGTGGCAGCCCGCCATTATCTTATTTGTCCTGCCACGGATTCATAAGGAAAGATACATATTTTGTTATACTTTTCACAAAGTAAAGTAGTTGAACTCTATAAATATTTTTACTGTCCATGCAGACAGTCTTACCTCATAGTTTCAGCTGCAGTTGTGCGCGCACCCTCTAGTGGCACGCAATGCAGTTCTCTCGTCTGAATACGTGTCACTCTAGATCTGTTGCTCGCTAGAGTGACCTTCATACATGTGCACCGCTGCTACCGTCATAGATTAAATTAATTCTGGGAATTATTTTTCCTATATATCTATTCGGTATACCTTGATGGTTTCTTCCTTGGGCCAGGTCCCACCCCGTCACAAAATGTAATGCTAATCGGTTCAGTCGCTTTTGTGTATTCTTGTGAACCAACGAACAAACCCTGATTAACATGTAAAAATGAGAGAAGAATCACGGATATTATCTTTTTTTTAATTTCACACATTGTTGCTTCTTGTCCAAACCGACAGTTTCTGGGGTGTGGTTTGTTAGGGGGGAATGGTGGTAGAACAGAAAATAATAACAGAATTTTTATCTGCAGCTCTTTTGTTTTAAACAGATTCATGAAAACGAATATCTCTATTTAGTATCCGTAATCTACAAGGTGTCTGCAGAGTGAGGGACAATGCAGGAGGCAGTGATCCTGCTGGGGATACACTGGCACTTTTCAAATATGAATATATATTACATTTAGAACAACAGAATGGCACTCAGTGGATAACTTACCTTAGATAAAACAGTCTTCTAATCAATCAAACTGCACACTACAGATTTCAGTCCACTAAATATGTCAAATTAATTGTTTTACATAATGAATAGTGAAAATCCTGGATCTTTTCCCCTGACTCATTCTGCATTCAGGGGTGAAAACATTACCTCCATGGTGGATGTAATACTTCAGTGTGCACAAAGTGAAGATTTTCTGAGGCTACTGTGAATCAAGCCATACAGGAAGTGATCTTGTTATCTTCTTGTCACATACATGCCAGGATGTACAGAACAGTATTGTATACGTCAAAGCAAAGAGTGTTATGTGGTTAAAACATACATTTTTTCCCTATTAAGATACAGTGTATAGAAACTACCTAACGTGTGTGTGGACTGAGGGACTGTAATTAGTTGTTTTCATTGTTCTATAACAATCAGACAGAAGCTGTGCAGTACCCAGTGTTTGGTTCTCTGGGGAAATTACTTTTTTTTACTTGTATATTAAAAAGCAGATGAATAAAATCCGATATTCTGTAGGCTATTTTAAAGATGAATGACATAAGTAGGAGTCAGTGGAACTTGGAGTCTGAGAGCCACAGATGGGCCGAGTTGTGTTATCACACTCACCCCTCACAGAGTCTGTGTCAGGCTGAGAAATTCTCCCTCCTCTCTCGTCTCTATTTATGAACATGCTGTGGAAGACGGCGGAGGAACCATCTGGCGAGCTGGTGCAGTCATGTCAGGCCCAGCACCTTCTGTCACTTACTGCAAATACACACGTTAAGCTTTTGCTCTGTGATAAAAAGACTTCATATTGACTTAAAACAGGAACATTTGTCAAGTGTTGGATTTGTTCTTTAATGGGATCCATTAACAATAAGGATAATACAACACCAGCAAGTCCCTTTAAAGCTGCAGCTATTACATTTGTTTGCCACTTGGCTGCAGAATTTAAGACCAAACTAAAATGGAATACATGATATGGAGTTATCGTATGATGTAATCAAGAGCAACACGATCACATTACAGTGGTTCTATTATTTATACAAAGATAAAAACATTGAGCTGTATTTGTGTCTTGCAGGTGGTGCTGCAGTTGAAATGATCAACCGTTTGACGGAGCACTGATCCACGACGACAGGAAGACAAGTGCATGGATGGTCATGTTGTCAAAGAAAGTGTAGATGAGACTCTGTCAGGATTGTGTGTGTTGTAGACACAGTGACCGTGTCATGTTGTGGTCACATGTATGCAGGTGAACACATGTTTTTGGTGTGTACTGTGTTTTGTCATGAAAATGCTGAAGTAAATGTTTTGGTGCTTTTTTTTATTTCACTGAATTCAATTCATCTACTCTCCTTTCAATTTCACAAAAAGTACAGGAGTTCCATATGAGTTTACATACAGATCGTAAGTAGAGGATATCCCACGTTTGTTTAATGCCTTCATGAGTGGTACTTTTATACGAACACACACACACATACAGGAATTGCTGCCTTTCCTGAGTTAATTTTGAAAAATGAATTATGTCTCATGGGCCCTTTAATAACGCGTCCCACAGACAATATCCGAAAGTTAATAGAAACATTCAGGTTTTCAGTGGTATTTTTCATGTGGGAGTCAGTTAAAATTCTGCTTATTTTCTATGGTTTTGATTGCTTCATAGAAACAACAAAGAATTAAGAATAGTCAAGTGAATTAATTTGACAGTTATGTGAAATATTTAATCCATGTGGACAAAGGAAAGATTTGGCATGAATAACTCTCAAGAGTTCTGCTGACAATTCATACATTACATCAAATAATAAGCTACCTGAACCGTGAAGTATATGTTTATTTATCACAGCATCAGAAAGTTTTCAGACCACTTAGTTTTTGCATATTATTCAGTTATGCATATTTGTACATTGTTAAAAAAATGTCCATGAATAGAACCTCTTGTCCACTCTGACTGGCGAGTCCTGCATGTTCCAAACGTTTTCATTTGAAAGACCTGACACGTGCTTTACACCAGCTCTAAGAAAGTTAACAAGGTCACACAAAAATAAAATCACATCTAAAGGCAACATGCCCAACAAAGTTCACACTCTGTTATTAAGCCAGAGTTAGCCTCACACTAACTTCAGGTCAAATTTGTAAAATATTTTTCGTATCATCTGAAGACCTTGTCCTGGAAGCATGTTTGAAGGAGATCTATAGTAGTCCCTTCTTATTAATTTATAAGTATTATAAGAAATAAAACATGCAGTCAACATATGAGCAGGTCACTACTGTTTCAAAGTCCATTTAAAAATGTGAACCTATATAAGATGGCAGAGATGGCGCTTTGTCCTGTGGGTAAGTCAAGGTGACATTAGGGTCTTTTGATTAGACTGCTGGCAGCCTGATTCATTATAAGAATGGGCACAACTGCCGACAGATGCTGCCGTGTTAAATGTGTTAATGGCATTGGCCTTCACTCTCACAGCTTCATGTTAATCATGAGAATGAGCGTTGCCGCTGACGGCTGCAGACATGCTAACTGAACAGATGGCATTCTCCTCCAGCCACAGCAGTTCCACCTCCAGAGCTCCAGTCTCCATAAAGACAGCCGCATGAGAAAGAGGCTGAGTCAGTGCTGATCTGAACCAAAACAAACTATCTTACAGTAGGAGTTGAACTTGTGTGGAGTTTCTGCTTTTTTATCTCAGTGGGGATCACACTGGAAACATTGCAACACGTGAACGTAGGCCATTTGGGAAGTACTTCAAATCAAAGTCCTTTACTGTGCTTCAACCATTCACTGTATATTCAAATAGATGACATGATGGCTCCCCAAAAGCAAAGCCAAAGAGTATCAATCGCCCCCTGGTGGCTGGATGCAGTTTAGGCCACCAGCACCACTTCCTCCATGAAAGCGTTCTACATGCCATAGTGTCCTTGGGAAAAATACTGAACCCCAGAGAAAGTGCTGCACATAGATGCACTGTATGAATGTAAAACTACTGTAAAGTGTTCTGAGGTCACTAAGACTAGAAAGGCTCTTTCTAATCACAGACCATTTAAATGGACCTTTTTTCTCAAAGAAGGTTTCTGTTATTTTAGGTATCACACTGATGTTTGTTCAACTATTACGTTTTCTGGTAAGTTTGATTTTAATTAGTTATTGATGCAATAAAACTGCAGTAAAATATCCTGATTGACAGCTGAGCCACTTGACTTAAGATTGGTCGAGAGCGTGTACTGGTGGGAGCTTGATACTGCGATAAACAGTCTATGGGGGTCACAAGTCTTGGATATTTTCAGGGTCTGGAGATTTTTTTTGAAATTTCTGCTTCAACCAAAAACCAAAAGTATGTTAGCTTCTTCCCTGGCCTGTGCCTCTAGCCTCCATCCCTACTGACGAACAAACAGACACAGAGGTAAAAGGCAAACATGCTCATGTATTTGTCAACAAAAGGACACGTTAAATGTAGATGGTAGAGATGTCAGCGGTTTTATTTAAACTCTATTCTTTGAAGTCTATAAACTGACACAAAGAATTTATATTTTATGTTTTCTCCTTCTCACATGTATCCATATGCACCCTCTCTCCCTCCAACTCTCTCTCTCTCTCTCTCTCTCTCTCTCTCTCTCCCTCACACTCACTCTCACACACACACAAGCATAACGCAAAGATCTTTGTCTTTACACAACCAGCAAGACCTGCATACTTCAAACACACCCACGTCTCATTCCACGTGAGAGAACATATAGAGCATAAGAGAAAAAATTATACAGTAATATTACACAATAAGAGTCCAGCACATGTCCTCTCCATCGACAGCCTGCAGGCAAACCAGTTGTTCAAGGCTTCCATTAGCTCCTCGGTCCACAGAAAACATGTCTTTCTGCTCTGTGTCCTTTTGATGTGGCAGGAGGCGAGCTTCTTCTTTTCTTTGTGTTTCCACCTCATCTCCGTCCTCCACTCTGCTCATTTCCACAAACAGCAACGCTGGCAGCATGGAGGACAGCCTTGCAGTGGACTTGCAGGACACTGAATTCAAAAGATTGTCATCATAATGCTGGAATGTCTCACTACAATCTACGCTTAGATAATGATACCTTATGTCAGAGCCTCAGAAAAGCTCTGGAAGTTTCCAATTCGTGTTCTGGTACTCCTTATTCTTCTTAATCTAGAAAAAGTACAAGATGGTTTAGGAGTAAAGTTAGACCCTGTGAAAATATTGAGATTCTTGGTAAAGGCACAATATTCAGCCATGAGAAAGAGGACATTGCTATATTGTGTCCTGTTGAAGCCTATCTGGTTTTGCTGCTTTTTTTTGTTTCAAGCCCTGATAAGACAAGCATCGGTCATAACAACAAGTTTCCATACTGTTTGTCCACAACTAGGACAGCTATGAAGCCTAAGAAAGGTATTATCTGAAATAAAACAAAAATAGCTTATGTGATGAAGAACAATTCTGGTTTATTACTAATTAGATCTTATTAATATGGTGATTTTGCTTCTCATGTCTTTCAGTAATTATTTCTTGGAAAGTGGGAGCTCTGCTAAAGACTAACTGTGGTAAATACCACATGATTTTTTATGATCCACATTTCAGGTGTGTTCACTGTCATGTGAACCCGTATGTCACTCTTATCCATGAGAGCACTTTTATTTACAATCGGGCATGTTGCTGTGTTTACAGATCTCTGCCTTGAATTCTCATGAGCACAAAGTTAGCGTAACTGATCAAGAATGGTGGTCACAGCTACTGTATGAGCATTATATCCAGGTTGGGATAAACCTTAAATGGGAATTCCATCAAAGTGGATAGTGATTACATTTGTTCTGGACCAAATTGATCAGGATAAACAGTTAATTACTATCACGCATTGCATAGATTCTGTACGACAGTCCCAGAACTTGAGGGAGAGGTAACATTGCACACACACACACTGACTCCACTGCTCACTTGCTTGCTCTCTTCCTCTGTCTCGCAGGCTGACACAGACACACAGATCAACAGTGTCACCGGACCTATGTATTAAATCAGACTGGGTAAAAACAACAGAATATCTAAACTTAGACGATGAAAAGCCGGAGGAGATGGTGGTGTTTGTCTCGAGAAGTTCAGCACGAATGATAGAGACATAGAGAGGAGCAGTGAAAAACTGGAGGGGCCTTTAAAAACTGTAACTTTCATATGGTCCAAACATCTATGAAAATACCTTAAATAAACACAGTGTAATACTTGATCACTGTAACCGAATTGGTTAAACAATAGACGATTCTTTCCCAAGCTTTTAGATCCATATAAACGGTTGATGACTATATCATGATCACTATGTGAAGAAGAAGTGTAAAGTGTAAAAGCGGTTTCCACTGTATATTCAACCTGGGCCAATATGTTTATTAGTAAAAAACTTTTGGCAGTAGACGGTCTGCGATTGCAGCCTCGACACATGGCAGCGGCTACAGTGTAATCTTCTGGGACAATGAATACAATCCATGAAATGTCCAATAAAAAGGATTTTTTTTTCACAAATAAAAGGCTTGAACTGTTAATCTGGATTTTTGCCAAGAGAGTTACAACATGACACATGTCTTGCTCAACTAACAGCACATTGTCCCTCCTCTGGTTGGGGCCTCTCTTTCCTTGTTCAAGCTGAAATTTCTGGAAACTTTTAATCCATATACTACAAGGGATAGCCTTCGAAGTCAAATGCTTTATGGACATTGTCCCCATCAGAAACAGATTCACCATGTGTAATGTTACCATAGTCTTAGCAAAGACCCACAATAACATTGTGAGCCTTTTATTGGTAAAAAACAACATTAAGTGGACATTTGGTGAGCTGTCCCAGTTGTCATATAAGAGTACATTGTTTTCACTGCCGCTGCCGATGGAGAAGTTCTACTGGACTGTTTCAAAAGTCTTTGGATTCACTTTTTGTTTGGATTAACCCACATTTATAAACAAAGGGCCCAGGTAGAAAAATACTAAAACAGAATTCCCCTTTAAAGTGAACTCAGCAGTTTATCAATTGGGAATCTTCACACCCTACCACATTAACACAAAATTAGAGACCAGCAAAATAGAATCCCTGCCACAAGCAAAGGAGAGATCCTACGAAAGACAGCGTCTCCAAATCCACTTTCATTTTGCCAGTCTGCAGGTGACAGGGAATGATCAGGCCAACTCTGAGACTGTACACCTGGGCTGTATATGAGCAGTGGGTTCAAAGTTAAACAACAGAACTGAGACACAAAGAAACCTGGTTAGAGTGTTTGCTAAGGCAACCCTCTCAGGTCTAGAATGTGGGAGGTATCAGGTGACTCAATGCATGACAGAAACATATTACACAAACAGACAATGTGTTGGAGTTTATCGGGGGTTTAAAAGCAGGCAACCACACAAGTGTTTGATCAAAATCTTATTTCTCATCTCGAGATTTTAAACCCAACTTTCATGTTCAGTGCTAAGGTATGAAGTATGGTGTCCTGTGTACTGAGACTGTGAGTAACACTGT
This sequence comes from Limanda limanda, assembly GCF_963576545.1. Lineage (NCBI taxonomy): Eukaryota > Metazoa > Chordata > Actinopteri > Pleuronectiformes > Pleuronectidae > Limanda > Limanda limanda. The sequence continues at coordinate 2,659,453 of NC_083647.1, forward strand.
TGAATCGACGACTTTGCTCAGACTATTTATCTATCTACAATATAGGAATTAACACTTTAATCCAGTCCATACTTATAATGCATTCAAATTGTAGAACTGCTTTTTTAATCAGTACAATATATTAAAAATGATATTGTCAGTCAATGTAACCTTGCAGTGGTGACATTATTACAATATGTGGTAACAGGTTTACCTTATAAATGTTTTAAATGAGGAACTATGTATTATTGATCCATCTGCACCATCATGTTGATACAGTGAGTCTCCGACCTAAATACCATGAGGTCATGAATTTAACATGAAAACTGTACAAGCCAGGGTGTGAGGTGCTAATGATTTGACATGTATTAACTATTGACTTACTAGACTAGAGTAACAGGTATTACCTATTGACTTAGTCAATAGGTAATACCTGTTACTAGAGTTTTTTTGGACAAATTGGTTCAGTACTTTTTGTAATCCTGATGACAGTCAAACAGACACAAATGGAAAACGCGTCCTCCTTGGCAGAGGTGATAATGTTCCCTATCATGTTAAACAATATCCCGGATTTGTTTGCGGAACATGCAGCTGAAATAGCCAGGTCGCAACAGGGTCTGTAACCAATCCTGCTAACACTTTGAAATGAAAACAAATGCAGGAAAAAAAGCAGGTCCATCCATCAACCCTAAGAATGAAAAGTGCTGAAGTCAGCATGGCCAGTTATCACACCATCAACTTACAGGGCTATGGAAAAACACATTAGGACTTCTCGCAGCTGTTATCAAGTCTAACATGGTATTGACAGTAATCAATTTCAAATCTGGTCACTGAGTACATCATCTCAATCCCACCAAGACAATTACTGTAAACCGGCTTGTAGATTACTGTATATAAACCAACTGAAAATCTATGCGAGAATTCGGAGCAACATTTTAGTCAACCATCTCCACCATCATCACCAAAACACCAACTGAGCAAGTACATGTATCTTTTGGAAGAAAGGTTCATCCATCAACATGACTACCAGTCTGTACCTGGTAAGTATAGTATAGATACGTTAAGGTGAGAAAATATAGTATGGTAAAGGTTTGATTAGGGTTAGGAAAACAATACTATACTTTCTTCAATTGCACAATACTTTCTTCAATTGCACTCAAACTATTTTGTAATTGTGGAATCATCCATTATTTTCAACACACTTATAGTAGGTATTTCAACACAAGCAGCATGTTTTATCAGGGCTTGGCATATTGAATGTGGTTTTGAAAGCATGGTGACATCATTGGTCAGTCTTTACCTGATTTCCTTAAAGAAAATTGCATCGCACATGCTCACAGACACTGTGAGAATATTGTTGGTAAAAATCTAAATTTTTACATTTGAGAGATTAGTGTGACTTCCAATTAATATCTGCCCTGTGCTTATCTTAAATGCAATGATTGTTCAAAAGCATACAGTATAATGATTATAATAAAGGGCCTAGTAGAGCCATGCAAAGCTTTTTTAATAGATATGAAGGGAACTGAATTTGGTTTGCAGTGCGAAAGCAGATAAATGCACATGCACTTGGCACAATCCTAACAAAATCATGTCAATCATGAAAAGCAAAGGTTACATGTTTATTAGGTCACAATGGCTGTCAGAGAAGGATCTCAACACAATGGTACATCCTCAACTCCACAAACATTACCCCAGTCAGGGTACTGAGCTTAAACCGAATGAAGATGACCTTATTATGATGGCATTCACCCAAACATCTTCTATTTAATAGCTGGCTGAGGTTCAATCACAAAATCAAGTGAACACTTCTTTAGTTACCCACTGTTTTTGCACTGGGCTTCTTTATCTTGTTATTTTTTTTCACCTTTCAGCAAATTAAATGTTGTGTTGCATTCACATGCAAAATTTGAGATAAAAGAAGGTAAGAAAAAGAGAACAAATGAAAGACCATTACCCATAATGTTGGGGTCACCAATGTCTTTTGGCAACTTTGGACTTAGAAATACATACCTCTAGTGTGTCTAATATTTATATCTATATCTATTTTGTTTGGATGACTACAATAAAAGTGATAGTAGTTTTTTATAAATTATATCTCTGTTTTATATTATACCTCTGTTTTAAATTGTATTTACATTGTAAAGTCACCCAGTACTACTCTTTCCAAAACAGTATTTATATAAATGGATTATTTTCATTGCTGTACAAGACCTAGGTAGCTTTTCTAACAATTCACTAGTAGTGGTGTTGCCACACAGGCTCACTACTGCCACCCTACTGGACATAGTAAAGCCAGTAGACCAGGTTGAAGAAGGTGAATGCGATTGGGAAGACAACACGGGACCACTTGTCTATGGCATTGACATCTGTTAGGTCAGGGATCTTGACTTTGAGCTGTGAGGCCCTTCTCCTCAAGCGACCCTTCTTATGGCCCATTGGCCGATCAATGGCCGGTCGTCCGTACAGGTCTCGGCTGGTCATGGGCTTGCGGTACTGTATGCTGGCACTGTCGTAAGAGAACATGGTAGCCCGAGGGTCGTGGAAAGCTCCCATCATATCTGCTCCACTCATCTCACTGGTTAGGTTGGTCAGGAGGATGTTGCCATGAGCATCAACCTGAGGGAAGTTGCCATACTTTACTAAATTTGTTTTGTAAACAATATCCAAATACACAAAAAAAATAAAATAAGCCGTCTCCCTAATTATATGCAGCATTTTATATAGGGGAATTCTATCATGTCTTGGACTGCCCTATTCAGGTAAGAGATAAAGGATCTGTATTTAAAGATTTATTTTTTGTAAAGCAGCGACATAGGGGTCAATACCGTTTTCACTGATGTACATTTCAGCATCAGCATTAAAGCTCTGAATGCAATTGCCCTGGTTATAAAAGTGTGCACTGGATACAGTTTTGCATGAACACATCTTTAATTCTTTATTATTTTTGCAGTCTTTATACATTTCTCAATACAATCACTCTGGTATAAGCACTTTGGCATTTACCAATACGATAGGTTTTCCAAATAGGTTGGTTTGAAGAATACTCAATAGATTTCTCACTAAAGAGTGTAAAGCTGCATTAATCCAAAAGTTTAAATATAATTTACAGTGTAAAGTTTTCCTGTCATCTTTGGTGAGTAAATTAAACTTGTCCACAAGTAGATTAAAAACGCATTTTTAGCCTGAGACAGCAATCAGCATTGTAACAATCGGCCAACAGCACATAAGGGTCAGTTTAGTCTGTGTGTCAGGCCTCTACGTCCACAAAAAAACATGATAACTGCACAATATTTTCTCCCCACCTGCACTTTGTTGCTCTCCATTCTGCTCCTATTCTCATTGTTGGTTTTGGCAGCCTTTTCTGCTACCTTCTTCTGCAAGTGAGGACCACGGCCAAAGAAGATGTAGTTGACAAAGGCATACTCCAGCAATGCCAGAAAGACAAAGACAAAGCAGCCCATGAGAAAAATGTCAATGGCCTTGACATAAGGGATCTTCGGCAGCGTCTCCCTTAGATGGGTATTGATAGTGGTCATGGTCAGCACCGTGGTTATACCTGCAGACAAGCAGATGTGGTAGGAAGAAACAGTTAGACTGGGGTCTTTTAGTAACAGCAACTGGTAACTGACAACACCGTTAGAGCATCATGTACCTGGATAACTGTTTGGTTTTGAGGTAAATGCCTCAAGTACTGCTCTTTGGACTCTCATGAAATTTGGTACAAACATTGAACATCCCCAGGCTATATCACCTAATGATGTTTGCGATTTTTATTCTAATTCCATCATCAGTATGAACATTTTTGGTTCAGACTGAAATACATCATCAAAGAATATGATGGCCTTGTAATACTTTGAGGATGCATGAATTTTCATCTCATGCTATGTAAAAATGTCCAATGTGTTTTCTTATGACAAAATACCCTACCCTCATCTGTACTTTGTGTTCCGTGCTCATTAAGAAATGTTAGCATGCCAACATGATGAAATGATGCCGATGGTTAACATAAGCTGATAAATATCAGCACATTACTGTTACATTGTCATCACAAGGTCAATGTGATATGCTTGTGTGGGCACGTTCCGCACCTACACTATAGACGACATGATGGCAACCTTCTGACAGCAAGAAGAGAACAACTTATGCTTGTTGTATTTCATTAATTTATTCCATTACCCCTGTTTAAAATGGTCTCTATTTATCTCGCACTTTTCTAGTCTTGATGACCACTCAAAGCGCTTTACAGTACCGTTTTCACCATTCACCCATTCACACACCCATCCTACAGTGCATCTATGAGCAGCACTTTTTTCTATGAGGGGCCATTCGGGGTTCAGTATCTTGCCCAAGGACACTTGAGCATGCAGATGGTGACAACTGGCAGGATGACCGCTATATCCCTCAGCCACAACTGTCTCCTCATTCCAGAGACAGACCCGGCCACACTTACTTCCCCAGAAGTTACCAAGTGTTCCACCCATTTTCCCTCACCTTCTCAACTGTTTCCGAATCCATCTATCAGTCACAGTTCCTTTCATTCCTCACAAGATTGTCTGACATATAAGCTGACCAGATACTGACCAGATACTGCTGTATGTGTCATGGGATGGAGATGGTGATTATGAATGACACTAAAGAAGATGTGAGAAGCTACAAATAGCTGTGTTAGTGTATGCGGACATTGCATGTCCAAAATCATGCTATACACCATGTAAAGCACATGTTGGGTTGTGTTTATGCTTGAAGGTTTGTATGGGTGAGCAGGTCTCCAACACAAAGTTGAGCCAAATTCCCTTGTTGTTTGCAATTGAATGTCCATGTATAATTATGTGCAATAATCAATTTATTGGAAATGTGAAATTTGGGCTGAGACAAGCTTTGTCTTACTCTTTGCCTTCACTTAAAGGGGACATATTATGAAAATTCTACTTCACATTCCACACAGTGCTTCTACATTCGACATTTCATCAAGAAACCAAGGAACCATATCAACTGTGGTAAAATGGGCATAATATGTCTCCTTTAAACATTGTGTAGAGTAGATTCCTGTAAAATCTACCAAAGTGGGAGTAATTATGTAGCTCTGCTGTGCTCTGACTCACCTCTGGCTCACATACAGACACAACTCCAGTAATGGGAGACTTATTGCTGTTGTAAAAACTGAAATGGTTTGGCCATTAACTTGATGTGTCCTTGTCGCCTCAGTAACTCAGGCTGTCGTAGCAGGACAGCTGACCCCTGCCCTGATTGCAATTTGAATTCAGGACTGACTTTGAGGTTAGCGTTTGGTAGTCTAAAGTGTTTACAGGCCACATTTGATACTAAATCTAGTCCTTTCAGTCGTGTTGTATTTGTGTAGAAGTTGATATTTCTCGGGATGGTTAAAATTTCAGCCTTGGCACAGGTTGCTTTAAGATATTCCACAGAAAAGTATGACTTTTTTTGGAATGTCAGAGGAAGCATGTAGTTAAAAAAGATTCTATGTTGAATTTTAATGTCATAAAGGCAGCAGGATAGCATCCGCTACATAAATCATATTCATTCAAGTTTTTGTCACTCAACCTCCTCATTGGACTCAGCTTTGTAATTGAGTTGTCATTGTGCAGATTCCAGTGTAAAAACGTCGGCTTTGTATTTGTTTGTTAAAAAATAGATTTATCTGTCACGTTGTCTTTTGTGTTTATTGTATTCATATTCACGTTCACCTTATTTTCATAAATATAAATATTTTCCTACAAATTCACAGTTGCATATATTTCTGTACTATAAATGTTTTCTTCACGTGTAAGATTTCAATCTCTCGTGCAAGTTTATTTTACAGGTTTACAAGGGATGATTCACAACTACATACTACATGCACAGATATGCACTAATAACCTTTTTGTCCATTTTTTTGAATTTGGCTTTACAACCTTAAAATATGTTCCGAGCATAATCTGAGCCCATACTCATTCTTGTATTATTGTGTGTAGCACACTGAACATAAATAAATAAAGGCTAAAGGAACTCCAGACGGTTTCATGTCCCTGTGACCAGATCAAACTGAATATAAAAAATTTTGCTTTTTTGGCAAAGTCACTACAGCTCTATGTTAACAGAAGAAGAAAATTAAGCTTTAAAGAAAATAACTCCACCCCCACTGTGAGACATGGAGGAGGCTCAGTTTTATGTTGCCTCTTTGCTGTGTCTGGCACAGGGAGCTGTGCAGGGATCAATTAAATCAGAAGGTTATAAAAGCATTCTGGAGATAACCAGTCACAGAGCTCTGATTCATTCATGAGTCCTTCTTGGCACATTGGAGTACTCTGAAGTGGCTTGCCCTGAGTTCTGATCTTAATGCAACTGGACATCTTTGGAAAGCTCCAAACTTACAGTTGGGGAAGACACCAATCAAACCTGAGAACTGGAGAAATTGGATGTACAGCCACTCCACTCACACTAGAGTTATATCACCAAACCTTGCAGCTGATCTGTGAAGAAATAAAAAGGTCACTGACCTAATGCCACTCTGGCAGCCGAGGCATCATAGTTGATCCAGAAGGAGACCCAGGACAGGATGGTGATCAGGGTGGAAGGCATGTATGTTTGCAGGATGAAATAGCCAATGTTCCTCTTCAGCTTAAAACTCAGGGACAGACGTGGATATGAGCCTGTGGAAGACAGGAGTTGAGATTGCTTTGAGTCAATATAGAATATGAAGAGGAGTCTGAGCAACCTCCAGCCTGGGAAAAAATGTAAAGAAGACCCATTTGTTCAAGCTGTTAGTCTTGTAATATTTACAAAAATGTACACATACCTACATTAAATGAGCAAAATCATAGAAAATCTGCACACTTATATTACAGTTATAATATACTGAATTTAAAAATGCAGTTTTTTAGCGACGATGATGTCATAAAACACATAACGCAGAGGAAAAAGATGATTAAAAAAGAGGTTTCACTGACACAGAGCACCAGTGGTTAATTAATCAGTCATCAACACATATAAAGAACAGAGTTTAACCTCTGGACAAAAGTATAACCTCAACGCTCCGCCATAATTTTTCCTCAAAAAAAAAAAAAGTGCAACAATGATTTAACATTTTATTAATCCACTTACTTTTGCATTGTAGGAATTCCTTTTTTTGCTGAAGTGAATTGTCTCACTTAAACACTTTACAACCAGATTTTGTACTTGAATCCTTCTGTTCACTGCAGGAAGGATCGCAGAATTTCTAGGCTCTGTGTGCACCGGTTTTAAACTGTGCTGTATCCTTGGATCCATGTGCTCAAACAATAAATATATTAGCGGGGGCTTATAGAGTTAGGTCAACTGAGCAAAATTCACACCTGGTCCTCCAGGTAGGGGGTTGGGGGTGGGGCCAACAACCCAACCCAACCCTGAATGCTACTACACTGGACCCTGTAGTGGATAATCTACTCGCTCTGATCCGACTTGGAACGTGGAATGTCCCCACCGTGTTAAAAAACTTCAAAAACACTGTTGGGTCATCAGTGAGATGAGGTGGTATAGATTAGACATCCTGGGTTGAGATCCTGAACTGAACCTAAGCCACTGAACACATTGAATCTGAAGGGTCCTTCTCTCCAAGCAATATGCATGCTAGTTATGTATATTTGTATTTTCTGAACAGAGTATTCTTAGTTTATTATAGCCAGCAGAGAGAAAACCACAAACAGTGATGACATCTGAAGGCTGGAGATAATTCTTTACATATCACACACTATGATTTTATCTACCGACCATCAACACTAAGCGAACCAGACTGAAACAGACCTTGTCCAACTTGGTTTGATGAGTGTTTACACTCAAATGAGGTTTGTGTGTGTCCCTTCCCTCAGGAATAATATCTGACATGTTGTACATTAAATGAAAATGTTAAAGAAACAGGAGCTTAGAACCAACCATGGACTATATCAATTTAAAAGGCATTTACACCAACACCACTTGCCAGTCTCATATGTTAATGATTTTTATTTCTAGGTAACATTCAGTCAAACTCCATTCTATAGGGCTACCTTCAGGTCCCATTTGCCAGAAGTACAATATGTCACACCACTCCTACACAGACGACACTAAGCTTTACCTCCCTTCAGAGCCCACTGACAATGAAAACTACAACAACGCAGTTAAGTCTCTTTAACTAAAAGCCTGGATGGCCAAAAACTGACCTAATTTAAACAAGAGTAAAACAGATGTTGTTTTATTTGGTCTCTCTCTCTCTATAGAGAATAATACTTACGTGTACATACCAGATTGAAAATCCTTGTGTCATATTTTACAGTTTGTTGACATATGACATACATATCACAGCTGCGGTAAAATGGCTATGAATTTCCCCTTAGGAATATTACTAAATGTATTTGTTTTTAGAGGTTCAAATGGACTGGCCCCCATATAACATGTCTGAGCTTCTGTGCCCCGTTCCCCTCCTATGACTCTCAGATCCTCTGACCAGCTGCTCCTGGCTGTTCATTGCTCAAGAGTATCGGGGAAGAGTGAGTGTACATTTACAGTTGCCACTCCTAAGCTTTGGAACAGTTCACCATGCGTTTGCCCTCCATTGACATTATTAGGTTTTTTTAATTTATTGTATTTCATTCTCTTACTTCTATTTGTTATGTCATAATTGCTCAGCACTTCACGTCAAGTGTGGCTCTAAAATGTGATTTATAAATAAACTTGACTTAACTCAAAAACAAGGGACTCGGAATTAATGCTCAACCCGATGTCTTAAGATTAATAACTGAGAAAGATATTGAGAAAGATACTTTCCACCAATTGCTGTCAAATTGAATAAGATAGGGATAGGGATGGGGCTACAAGCTAGGGCTACCAAATTCAGTTGCTAATATAATTATATTCAGATTAATTCATGCAAATTTGACAGACATTTTAAATTAACACTTGCATGGTGCTCGATGGGAAGCTATTTATCCCCTTTTCAGTTGATGTTGGTGGTTACATATATAACCAAGTCCCAAGCTCCTTAGGTAAGACTCTTTCATTGATGTCCTCACCTACAGTTTAATACTGCTGCCTTCATTTAGAACAGCAAACACAAACCTATGTTGTACGTGTCTGGGTGAACCCAGTGTCTAACGTACAAGATTAATTTACCATAATCATACCATACTAATTATAGTAGAGGGAATTTCAGTTTTAGGATAATAACACCTTCAAATTGTCAACATTGTTGTTTAAAAAAGCAACAGAGGAGTGAGATAGCAGCATTTAGGCACCATGGCCTACTGACTATATTGTGGCAGATGTGGAGATTCAGTGAGCACAGATGAGACTGACTGATGACAGCTCAGCACAGCATATACAATGACATTGAGCTTGAATGGATACGACTGTTACCTGTGGCAAACACAGCCTTCTTGGAGAGGGTCTGGTAGTCTATGATGGAGAACTGGGGTAGTTCAATGTTCTCCACCCCAGTCACAGAGCCTGCGGTGGTTCCGCCCTGCCAGTAGAACTCGATGTCGTCAGTGGTGTATCCATCTAAGTGAGGCGGGGGAACACAACAAGTTCAACTTCATCCAAAATACATGAACCAGCACATTGGGACCCAGGCACAATACAGTGTATATACGACCAGAATGCCATCCCACATTGATGAGGTAGTGCTTTCACACCTGCCATTTTAAACTTGGAACTCAAAAGCATTTTCTCACTAGGTACATTTCTCTTGAAGGTCAAGAGCATTAGTTACATATTGAAACATCATATCCTAAGGCTACAGATGTTGCATTCTAAAAGCTGCTGCTAGATGGTTTATCTCTAATGCATGTGCAGGGACCATCACTCTACACAGGAGGACTTCTGCTAAAAAGACATGTGAGTTTCTCCAATGAGAAGTGCAGACGTCCATTTTCTGTTGACCTGTCTTGTTTTCTATCGGTAAACCAAGGTTTCCAAAAAGTGCTGAGCAAGCTTGTGTAGCCACATTCCACCATTGCCCAGCTGTTTAACTGAGGTCCTTTCTGGCTCTTGTCCACCATGAGGCCGTCTCACTTCTCTCTCTGCCCCAGACATGGCCACCATAGAGAACTATATTAAAGATGCATTAGCCACAGAATGAATCTGTCCATTCACATCACACACAGGTGCCTGGTTCCTCTTGGTGTGGTATCCTTACATAAATAATAGCCCCCCATATAACATTAGTTAGAACTGTCACTCTCCTCCTTTTTTTTGGCCTCAAGCTTTTGAGGATTTCTATAGTGTCCCCATTTAACAAAATCAACCTGTGCAACATTTCTTACCTGGTGTGCATCTGAGAAGAAAACGAGGTGGATGTGCCAGGACTGGAAGATTTGGTCAGTGGCTGCTAACATTTAATGAGGTGGGCTAGCTAGAGCATCACTGTTCAAACCAGGTCCAGAAAATTACACCACACCAAATATTGGCATGTTTCCTTCCTTCATATTCTTATCCCAAGATAATTTTCTACTAAGAAATAGACAATTAAATCTTTCTGTTCACACTTGATTACATGTATGAGCTGCCTGTCTGATGTTTCTGCACCACCACCTCCTGGTCCTTCTGAATGCTCATCTAGCCATCCCTTTGGGGAGGATCCTGCACCCCCCATGTTCTGTGGTCAACTAGGAGGGTGATGGGCATTCGTTTGAACAGAGAAACCATAACTATGTGCACAGCATGTTCCCTGTATTTAGGTCCAGTTAAGTAACATTACGAAATGGACATGCAATTTTACCAAGAAGATTTCATGATGTATTTGTCCACTGCAATAATGCAACTGTAAATAAAGTTCAAATCAAAAAGTTCCGGGAACTATCTATTAAAAAGGGAGCAACAATTAATATTTGACTACAAGTTCTGTATTGAAATATAGTTTGATTGAATATTAGTTAAAACAGTGAATTACTCTTGGTCCACTCTTAAATATGACATAATCTTTAGGAAGTGTCACAGCAATATCCTTAAGAGGAGCAGACTAAACATCTTCACAATAAAGTATATTTAAATCATTAGGGTGAGTTTTACAGAGCAGAAAGGAGAAAGACAGCATGTCCTTTACTTTTTCTGACAGGTCTCTGGGTTATGGATTCAGCCAACACCACAGTGGAGCAGGTCCTGCTGCCCTTTCAGTAATTAGAACAATTTAATTGGACCAGCTAGTGTCTCTCTCTTCATATCCTCCATCTTATCGAAAGGAAGCAGCAGGATTTAAGGGAATTAGCTTCTTCTCATTATTAGGAGGGACTCATTATGATTTTGCCGTCTGTTCTTTTTTCATCCACTTAATTTACGTGAGAAGACCTTCAAATCTTACACAAGATATGATTTTTAAATGTGATGGTATACTTTGAAAAACAACAACAATCAAAACCATTAGACATAGCTCAAGGCATTCTCTAACAGTTTACTATATTTTCCTGCTAAGTGCACATTTGTTTGTGAAAATTCACTTTTAACAACATCTTCCCTTCTTGTTATTTATCAATAATACTGCGCTAGGAATAATAACCATAATATATTTGTGTGAGAATAGAGTAACCAAATCTACCAAAATTAGCCAAGATGCCATTGATCTTCACCTTTAGGCTGAGCTTATAACTCCACCTGCCTGATTTGGGTATTATTCTTAGCAAACTCATTAATCATAGTATCAGAGACCCCTTCACATTTAAGTGTGTACATGTAGAAATAGAGTCCTATAGTTATGATTGGTGCTAAAGTGCAGATTTTTTGCTCTTAAAATGTCTTTGGAAGAATGAATTTCCAAGATTTGACTGAATACACTGTTATACTCTATCACAATTCAGATGTCATACACCTGCTGGCAGGCACACACTCTCTTTCAACTGAGCTCCTACTCTTTCTGTGCATATACAGTAAAGGGGCTTCAAATGTACATGTAGGTATCATCCATAATTTACCTGCAGCACATACTCAAGGAGAAATGCCAGTTTGCATTAGTTGGTGAAAGCGAAGCACGAACAGAGTGCAGAGATATATGGAAGAGGATCATTTAAAGTTATTAACAGGGAGGTGGAATTTAACAACCCCAATGTTGGTGATTAGTTTGTGCACTTAAGCTCCGTGTTAGTAATCATATTAAAACAAAAAGGTTCAATTGGTGAAGCATATCAGGTCACTGTGGTTTCCAACTTCAACGTGATGTTACAGCTAGACCCCAGATAAAGCATGGTTCAAATTCGTATTAAATAAATACTGAGCTAAATAGTGGTGTATCTTTTAAACTTCAGAGACAAATAGGCATATAACATTTCTTTCCCACTGATTTGTATGTTCAGTATGTCCCAGACAAATTCTCCCCTACGCTGATTCACTATTCATGTCACGCTACAGCACTGAAGCTCTGTCTGAAGTGGTGCATTTAGTGGTTTATTGGAAGAGTGAGGATTGAAATTATTATCGCTGCAAGAGTGCTTTGAGAATTTTTACATTCTGATGGAACCACCTTTCTAGGGTAGGTGATGAGTATTAATACTCCAAACATATTCCAGTTGAGTATTCATTTAAATGTTTATTAAAAATCTTTATACATTGTCTTTCTACTAGTGCATGACCAGTGGATTGACAGTGTCAGCAGTTCAATCTCAACCCTCACCTATGCTCACTAGCTTTGGTTATAGTGATTGAAAAAATGTGAGTATCATTGTGGTGACAATGCATTGCAGGTTGGCTGAGCTCAAGGCGAGGAGCTCTGAGTAGAACAGCTGCTCATTTCTGTTGGAAAAGAGCCAAGTGGATCAGGAACCTGAATAGGATCCCTGAATGTATTCAGGATAGGTCCGTGTGGAATGGGAACCTGGGGCAAATCCAGTACAGGAGGAAGGAGGATATATCTCCCATGATTGCTGGGAATATTTTTTGAATGTCCCCCATGGCTGGAGGAGAGGACGATTATCACACTGCTTTATTCTTTAACCTAGACAAAAGGAAGAATCTTCGAAGTGTCCAGAAACAGAAATGTAAAAACAGGCTTTTGGTGTTGGTGTTCTTGACTAAATACATATTAGTGTAATGACCACAAACAATATATTAGTTTTTTTCCCCTTAGTGAGTTCTAACTGAACACATTTCAATAGTTCCTTATATCTATAAGTCACAAACTTGTTATATAACATGTAAAAGGTTCCGCCATGACGTCAGTAGGTTTTATAGCGACATCTAACATCTGTTCTATGTTAATGTTTGGAAGGTTCTCACTTAACATGTTAGTTGCGGGTCAAACAAACTCTGCAGTGTCAGTCCACTGAGGACCAAACAACCAGGTGGAGAAAACTTGGGTCTTTGTCCAGTTTCAATTTAGTAATCACATTATTTTATTATAAACTACTATTAAATCCATCAATCTCAAAGAATCAGAGATACATATTTCCTAGTATATGTACACATACTTGGCAAAAAAAGCTGATTCTCATATGACTTTATGTTTATTCCCATAATGTCAGTCAGAAGTCAAAAAGCAATCAGAATTAAAAGGCTCTGACTGTTCAGGCACAAACACACACAAACTCTGTGGCACTTACAGCTCTCTATCTCCAAAGTGCAGTTCTGCTCATCCAGTGGGTATCTGCGCAGGTCCATCATGCAGGCAGCTGTCGTGGTGATTCTAAAAAAGAAAGATTTTAACTTGTAAACAGAATTCAGCAGAAATGTCAAACAGGAACACTCTGGGGACTTCTGTTTCCTTATAGTCTGCATTTATCTGCACACACTGGTGGTTCAGTCAACGCAGTAACGCATCCAGCATTCAAGTTTCAAAAGAGATAAACATTTCCTTTCCTGGTGCCTGCAGGAAAAACTTGACTTTATAAAACTGAACAATACAGTCAGTGTAGCCCTCAAACACATGTGGCATCCCACTGCACATTCCCTATCTGCTCAGCCTTCAATCTGACAAATCCTTTTACACCTCGAGTGGAGCTGAACTATCTGTTTCTTTCCCATAATTGCCTTTGCACTGCTGACATCACTACTGCAGCTCCCCTCCCTTTGAAAAGCCTCCTGTTCAATCTTAATCACAACTGAGTAATTACGAATTAACACAGAAATCCAGGCAATCGGGTGGAACCCGTGACTTCCCCCCTTTGACGTCTAACATCTGAAGGAGGAAACACTTCAGTTTGATCATTTAGAAAAAGAGAATTAATGAGTCATTTATTTTATTTTACTAACAGTTGTGGGAGTGAGGCTGCAGTCAGTTAGTGTTGTAGGTCAGTCCAGAAGCAGAGGCCGACCCTCATATGACTGCTTATAGCTGCTGTCCAGGGAAAGGGGCAGTCGCCATAATCATTTGTTTAAAACAGCCACACAATTCAACCTCATCCCAGCTAACCACTAAAGCCATTTAGTCACATTACATTTAATATGCTGTAATGGGAAAAATAAATCACAGGGGTTATGAACAAGCTATTTTCTTGTTGACATGCAGTTACAATCATTAAAAGTGCACATTAGCCAACACAGAGGATATACAAGACAAATGATCCCTACAGACCTAAAATACATTAGAAAGAGGTGTGTATATAGCACTAGAGTGGGTTCTTCGCTATAGGCAGTTACGAAGAACCTGAGAAATAATGACATTTAAAAGATCCGAATCAAAGCGCTCTGTGTCAACATGAACCCTTTTTATTTATAATGATGGCTTCCTGTAACACACCTATTAAATTCAAAAGCATTATGAGTTCTTCAGTGTTATCAATGTATGTTTATGTCTGGTTTGGAAGAACATTGTTAGAGAGTAGAACCCAAGGGCTTGATCTGTTCTCTTGCTCGTGTTGGGCACCCTCACTTATGTTTAGACTCACATTGGTGAGTCACACAAATGCTACCTGCTGCTTTAAGACAGTTGCAATGTGACTATAGCTGCACCTGATTCTAAGACCAACATGTCCATGGGTGCTCAAATGGGCAGATTGTTTTTGCTATTTATACAACGTGGGTGCCTGAAGGGACAATGACAACAGTGCCATCATGAAGCCACTTTGAAATGCAAGGTCCAATATCATATACTGCCTTAGCAGGTTATGTGTTCCTTTTGGGATTTGTTTGGCTACAAAGAAATGCTTTCCAATTACATGTGAGAGGTACTGTACTCAGCACTGTGCTGTATTTGCCTCCCGCCCAGTCTCAGCTCTGATTGGCTCCAGCCCCCCATGACCCCCATTTCTGAATAAGCTGAAGAACCCACAATTTATAAAATAAATACAAAGCGATAGATTTTCTCATTACCTCCAACTTTCACTGCCAATGTCGTAACTAATGTTTCAAAAGTTAACAAGAGTTCTGCCAGTTCCTTCTTGTTCAACTAATCATGACACTCCTGAGTGACAGGAAAGTGTCTCATTTAAACATATTGAGCTGAGTTTCCCACTGAGGACATAACACATTGATGTACTAGCATCTTATTACATGTGAAGTCAGGTGGGCTGTGTTGTAAAACGTGATATTTTTTAAAATACAGGCATTTGAATTTTGACAAAATTTCCATTGCATTGACAAGCAATGGAAATACATATGTGAGTAGAGAGAGCAGGAGGGAAGCAACCAGATCAAAGTCTGACATCAGGCTGAATGCAAATATAATTTGATGACATCATTAATATGCTAATTGATGTATTGGGGGTCCACACATTTTACACTACAACAACACATCATTTTACAGCTCCCAATGTTCGAAACCATCCCAGATCCTGAGGTGACGTAATAGCCAAATTGTCAGGGCACATATCACATGGGGACAAATACGTCGGTTTGACTCCCAGGCCTAATGAATCATTTACTGCAGTGATTCCTTAACCCTCTCAACCTGTGTTTCCTTTCTCTCTTTACTGCCTGTTTATAATAAAAGCACAGTAAGTAACAACTCAGTTCCACCCTCAGCAGTGAGAGTGATGAAGAGTCAGTGAAGAGTCAGTGCAAGAGGCTCACTTTAAAGGAACAGTGCTGGTTTTATTTGGCATGAATACAAATGGCATGAACATGTACTTAACATGTATCTGTATTACCTGCATCTTCAAAAAATGTATATACAAATATGCTTTAAAGCAAATGCAGCTACTGTACCTTTATGGGTAAGAGAAAAGGGACGACAAGTGTGACTTAGGGGCCAAAAAGAAAATCCACTAATGCATGGGTCACTTTCCTTGACTGTCGCTCTTAACGCTGCTGAGTGAGTGTTATGCTACACTCACATCTCCTCCTCCTCAGCTGGTGCAGTGTCAGGACATAAAAAGCCCTTCAACACATGAATATTCATTATTTTCTTACCTTGTCAAGTATTCTTGGACTGTCGACCCATGTCCTGGACACACTGAGTACATTAGCCAGCACTAGATGAATTATGAAGCAGGTGCACAGAGCATGGACTCTAAAAATAGAGAGTGTCGGCTCTATAACTGATCAGAACGAACTGCTAATGTTGCATTTCACCTCTTTCATGGTTTGAATCATTGAGTCCTCACTAATGATCCATCACTTTCAAAGTCGCACATTGACAGATCCTTAAAGTCTTGGTGCTGTGTAGCGTATTCTGCAACATTTGATGCAGAATATAAATGGCCATCGACTCAGTTTGAAAATGTACTTCAATATGTTCTGCGATACAGGGCCAGTTACTCCTGCAATTGTAGATAAGATATGATAAATCTTAGGAAATCTTTGTACCAGATCTTGCTCCAAAGTTTCAATAACAATCAATCAATTAATCTAATATTCTTTGTATAGCCCATATTCACAAATCACACATTTTCTCACAGGGTTTGACAAGGTGTGACATCATCTGTCTTTAAACATTAACAAGAGTAAGGAGAAACTAGCCAAAAACCCTTTGAAGTGAAAAAACGAGAGAACCTCAGAGAGAGCCACGTGTGAGGGATCCCTCTCCCAGGAGAATCAGAGCCTCAAATAGTACAAAAAAGATAAGTGACGAGTAAAACTGTGTAAAAAATGTAATGTGAGTAAGAGAGGACCAGTGCATAAAAATACAACAGAATGAACTAAATACTAGAATAAAACAGGGATAGAAAAAGTAGAATGGAAAATGACAAACGAGAAGTACTATAGCACATGATGAATACAAATATTATTGCACACAATATAAATAATTCTGTTCATGAAAATGATGTATTGCACATAAATCAATGAAAGTGATGTAAGAAAGTACATGTTGGAAGGTAATATTGCACGTGGTTATGCTAAAATATATATATTGTTTTCCCAGTCTCCATAATTATCTGAGGGAAATCATGTCTATTATTTTATTCATAAAACATAATTCACTTGTTGCTGCCAAACTGGTCTATGAATACAGTAAATTGTAGTTCTATACTTTTATTGGGTTGTTAGTGTAAGTAGCACTGGGCTGGGAATACACGGTGTACCACACAAAATATAAAATGTATAGATGGAAAGAAAATATAAAATGATATACATGAAATTGAACACTGGCAGTTTGGGGTTTGTTTTGTGTTCATATCTATATCTGTTTACACCATTTTGCACATCTCTGGGGTTTGAAAACAACTCAGTTCAACTTCAAACTTGCTTTCTTGGGTTAATGGAAATGTGTATATTCAATATTGAAAAAGGCCTATTGAATTTTGATGTTACACCAAAACAGTAGAAAGAGAGAGGCTTTAGTTTTTTTTGATTGCAGTGATTTTTGATGGCAAATTTTGTCTGAGGTAGGATGAAGAAGAGCGGCAGGTCAAACTGCCTCTGCCCAGTACAATGTGGTTGACAGCACAGTGAGACTATGATCACTTTTTTCCAAAGCTGTTGCCCCTGTCAGTAATTCATGTTCAACCCAACATAATACCATCCCTCCCTTAATGGACTCCCAGTCACAGTTTACACTCAACCTGGTGTACAAGTAATACGGACACATGTTCCACATTCAAGTAGCAGTTAATTAGATCCTATTCCAAGGATTTGTAAATAGAACTCTCCTTGAGTGCTGCACATAAATACAAAGGTAGGTGCATCAGAATCAGGTACATTACATTGGTCCTTTCATCACCTAACATGGATAAGTGTTAAAAGTGATAGACATTAGTTCAATTAAAAATTTTAAATAGGCCATTCTGGATTCTGATTCTCAGTTTGGGGTTACTATGCTGCAGACGCCTCCGTAGAGTAGTAAAGTGTTGTTTCTCTGTACTCTGTACTCTGTACTACTAAATTTAAATGGCGACAACTATTTTACATTTACAAATAGTTTTAGCCTGAAATGTGAATAAACTGGATTTTGGTAACTTTTATATCCTAAGATTTATACAGTGACCACTCTGACTTGTCCTGGAATGAAAAACATTTTTTTGAGTGACAGCAACAATGGTTCCACAGTACTTGCAAAGATCAAGCAATGTTTAAATGTTTCCAAAATAATAATACACTTTATTATTACAAGGTGCTTTGTAAAAATGGTAAATGGTCCGTATTTTTATAGTGTTTTTCTAGTCTTGATAACCACTCAATATGCTTTCCAGAACAGTTTCACCCAACACTGCCGTCAGGGGCAGTTTGGGGTTCAGTATCTTGCCCAAGGACATGCAGAACTGGGGAGACTGGGAATGGGGATCGCCAACCTTCTGATTAGTTGACCACCTGCTCTACCTCCTGAGCATCAGCCCCAATGACAGCTATTTGTCATGAATCATATCTATCTCTTCTCAGACCATTACAGGACAAGCATAAATGTCCTTAAGCCATATGTGGATAGATGCCAGTTGTCATGTCAAATTATATATGATGTACAATCACATGTTAGCACCATTACTCTTATGAACGTCTATAACTTTGCAACAGCACAGGCCAAACAGCACAGTCTAAACCTGACTGGTCTGTCTTTTTTTTCCGACGACAGCAATCCTCCATCAGTCAAAGCTTAACATGTCTGATCCTTGTTGCTTGTGGGACACCAATGACATATGTGTTAAATGTCTTCTTTCCCAAATCAAGGTGTCCAGCAATTACCCACAGACATGTGCATGTGCCAGTCAGGGGAGAGGTAATTTTGGGAAACCTAAATATAGCTATTGTGTCAGCAGTGAGCACACTGGATGAATAATTGTGGGAGCCGGCAGGGGATAATGATTCTGCAGCATGCCAGTGGGAAATACTGAACCAGTCCCCTTCATCGGAAACTGTGAAAATATGAAGCCAGTGGAAAATTTTGAAAATATGTGAAAAACGATAATTTAAGGTTAGAGGAAGAGAGCAAGTAGTGATTAAGTAGTGATAACACGCCATTAACAAATACTACAATTAATATTGAATATATCATTATATGGATTATAAGTAACTATTGTAATGTAATGTAATCAGACTGACAGAATCCATATCCAATGTCTGTCAGTTTTATAGGTTGACATGTGCAACTTCAGTGTGCAAACAGGTTAAGAACTCATATGACTGGACTATGTATGGGCATGGGAAACTAAAGATTCAACTGTTCATCCACCCACTAATTCCACTAACTCTGCCTTACTTTATGATTGTTGAATGCATATCTTGAGCCATCCATATCTTTACACTTGGCATGTGTATTGTAAATTGCCCGAGGTAGAGAAGTGTTGAATTTGTTACAATTTTTAGACACCCTACGTTTAATAGAAACAAAATGTGAATAAACAGCCTACCAGCACTCTGCAGATGTCTCTGGACTGACTTGAACATGTCTTCTTGTACATCCTCGGATAAATAACTGCAGCGATAAACTACAGCACTGGTTAGCAGCTGGGCAATAATATCTGTCCTGACAGATCATTCTGATCATTTGATTGTTTTAACTTCAAAATATTAGACTGAAAAAAACATTTACAGCTGTCGTGGATGCTGATCTTGCTCATGGACACAACATTTACTTCTTGTATTGCAAGTTTTCTCCAAAATAAAAGCACAAGGTTAGTTGCTGCAAGGCTTCATATCAAGCTGAATTACAGAGTTTTATTTTGAAAGGTCGTGATTGTGTGAGACCTCTAAAATAGCCGACATGAAAAACATTGACTGTAAAATCTTCATTGCAGGATAAACCAGGTAGGATGAATGCAAAGTTTTCTAATTTCACTCTGCAACGTAGACTCTTAGGTTCTGCACACAACGTCCCGCACACAAACAATAAAAAGTGACAATATATTGTAGAGCTATTTGAGGAGGACTCACTAATGACACGGAAGTAGCCCCCGAGCATCAACACAAGCAAACAGACTGGTTCAGAATGAACACTGCCCAAGCATGGACATAAAGTTGACACAGCTCAGTAATGAAACTCTACCACAGTGTCCCTCCTGCCGGGCGGCTGACAGTGTGGTCAGATGGTGTTAACTCAGCTTATATCTGCTAGTTTCTGCTTTATCAGCACATTCCCATGACGGGCAAGTGGCTCACACCAGAGCTGAGTGTTTCGGAGCACACAACAGGAACAAGTCGCACTTCCTGTTGATGTAAGAGAGCAAGCGCCATCATTCTGCAGTCTGTCAGTAAGTCACAGATCATGACTGTTGTAGTTCAGCTAATTATGATCAAAGCAAACTGAATCTATGGGGAGTTGAACAGAGGCGTGAGCTGAGCCAACATACATGTAGATGCGTCATAAAACTGTCCTCTACTAAAGGATTGATTGAATGACAGCATGTAGGCGACAACTACGTGTTGAACTCACAGGCAGAAATGGAAATTGGCGAGTGTATCAAGCTAACAATATGACCCTAAAAAGGACTGACAGTGTCCTGTCCGTTTTATGCATTTTCATCACTGTAATGTTTTCTCTCCTCTGAGGAACGGAAGTTCAAGGGCAGTATTAAAAGGGGGAAGAAAAAAAGAGGAGGGGGAAGGTGGTTAAATAAGCTAGATGGAAAGAATGAAGAGGAAAGGAGAGAAATGATGCAGGCAGCCCACAAGGCCTATGTTCACTCAGCCATGAAGGCAGGGCCATCTAGTGTTGCTTTTGGACAAATCTAGCCACAGGTCTCTGTCCTTTTCAATGTGCTTGTTCCTGTTTGGGCCTCAGTGAAGCACTGTGAGTCTGTCCTGGTGTCCAGCCGTCCACACACAAGTCAGACCTCTGCTCCCTGCTCTGCTGTCGCTCTCTGACTGACTCATTAGATAAATCAAGGCTACCAATCTAAATATGAAATTGAACGCTGTTTAACTGTAACATGAAGGGTATAAACTAACTTTTCCTTTTTTTCCACAAAACAATTTATAATTTAAGTACGTAGAAGTTGGTCGGTTACTAATGTTATGGCTATGTACCAATTACATAATAATGAAAGAAATAAATCATCTTTGATTGTATTTTCAATGTGCTATGCTTGATTTTCCATGATGGAAAAAAACAGTTAAACACTTTAAATGTGAGAAGAAACCCTAACCCTAACCCTAATCTGGGCAGTTTCATTCAATAAGAAATCAAAACCCGCAACTAACATATATACCTGGGTGTGTGAGTGAATGTCAAATATGTTTTATTTTCTTACATTAAAACTGACTTTTCAATTTAAATCACAACTTCCAGATTTAGAAACATTTTTGTAAAACGTTTTGAATTGATGATCAAATATAAAACATATCAAACAGAGGTTAAGTGACGTTTTGAAGTCAACAGCCAATTTATTTTTGCCTCATATTTATTTGTTCGGCAGCAGATCCCACTCATCTTTGGTCAGTGAGGGAAAAGCGATGAGAACACGAGGAGAACATATTGAAGTGCATATAAAAAAACACCCAACAACTAAAATGGTCATAAACACTGAAACACTGTGATACAAACTGTTCAATCGACAATAAAATGTCAGAATGTGTTAATAAAATGTGCAGCTTAACCTCAAAGCTAAAGAAACAGTGAAGTCATTGTCGCTCTCCTTCATCCTCATCCCTCTGACTTTGAACTCTGAGGACTGACTTATTGACAGTGATTGGCTCACTGTCTCCTCAGTTAACATGAGACCCACTTCATCAAAGCTGTGCTCGGCTGTAGAGAGCAGGACCGTGTGTGCACGGTGTGTACACCGGGAGAGGCTGTGTAAATGTTTCACCAGCTGGTTTCCCCTCAAAGTTCAGGAGCAGATGCACACAGAGCAACACTTGCCCTCTGATAGGAGTCATATGAGGAATTTACTCCATGCTAATCTGATGCTGCTGACCAAAGTCCAAAATGCTCTTATAAGTACACATGGCCGAAAATCATATTCTCACTAGGATTTGTTGTTGTTGAGAAAATGTGACTAAACTCTTTTGTTACTTCTTCGTGAAAATATTTTCAGCTTTAAAATGCCTGATTCTTTTATCTTAAACGTTTACTATACATTACAAAACGTAGTTCCAACTTCACTAGATGCTAGGCACTGCACCCTAACTGCAAACCCCTATGCCAGGGATTCTCACAGGGAGTGCATCAAGCATGCAGATGCACCAACCCATGAGCACATTTCACTTTCTCTGTCTTCAGCTCTCAAATCTGTTGTAGCTCAAAGTTTCAGTCCTATGTTACTGTTTATATTTTCAAATAGGAACTACATCACAGATCACTTCCCTACAATTAGCTCTGTTTGAGCTGCCTTAGGTCAATGACATTTCCTGCTCCTGCTCTTCCAAAGTAAACCATTGGCCCCCCAGAGGACGCCTTTTATCGTAATGCAGGTGTTGGCAATGCGATTTGTTTGATGCTGTTTAAGTAGAGATTTGTTAATGGTGCTAGTCTTCAATGAAAACAGTTCTGCACAATGAGATATGGACACCAGTGTCCTTGCTTAACCTGTTGTCTTGCTCTGATTGACTGTGTTTGTTGACAATTCCTCTAGATATTAAGCCTGCTAGGAATCTAGTCTAGAAGGCAATATGTTGGGGAGCCTCATTATTTGTGTCTTTGAGGAGTTCTCAGTGATGCTAACAGCAGAATTAATGCTGAGGTGTCGCTGGTCTCTGGTCTCTGGCTTTTCTCTGGGTTTCAAAATGTGTGTGACCAGAAGACTGGGCTGCAAGTTGTGTAGTGTGAATTCAATTGAACTAACAACTGCTTACTTCCCTTATCTACTGTTGGGATTTCAAATTTTTAACTATAGCCTTTGCTGAAAGAACTCTTAACAATAAAGATAGGAACAGTTTTATACATTCATACATATGATTTTAATAACTGTTGCTGCTTAGTGCTAATAATTAACTTTTCTGATATTAAAGGCTTATTCCCTTGGATTCATTGAACTCACACAGAGTTCCACAGCTGTCTTGATAAGTCTCGAGGTTGGACAGAGTGACGTTGTTGACTACATTTTGGGACATTGTTTTGGTGAAGTTTTTGCGAATGTTTACACAGGAAGGTTTGTTTTGTAATAGTTGAAACATAATAATCTTTTCTCCAATTGTAAACACCTTTGGCCCACATTGCATCTTTGGGTGAAGGACGTTCTTGTAGTAAAACTCGTTGTCTAGCAACTATATAGCATTGGGAGTGTCTCCCTGTTCTACTTCCGTGTTCCAAAAGCCAGGAGGATGGCCTACGCGTGCGCACTTCCGAGGAGGGAGGAACGAAGATCTACTGTATAAAATGAACAGACACCGGATGTCCATCGCGCTCTGATACACTTAATGTACTGGCACCCATTGTATTTTGCCGTAAACTGTTCATTGCTTTCCTAAATAAATTCTTAAATTGAGCAAAACTGAGTTTGGCTCTTCTTCTCATTAAAGAAGTAAAGAACACGCTGTTGTTTTTCTCAACACTACCACTAAATGGTGCAATATACATGACAGGGCTACACATTTCAGACTGGGAGCAGCTCTCACCTGAGACCGTAGAGCACAGTTCCATCAGGGTGCAGTCGGATCATTCGGTTCTTCACTGTCACCCCATGGACGAAGGACTTCTTGTCATTAATGAAGTAGGTGTCAGGGACCCACAGCTGGTCTGCCACTCGGTTGTCCAGGGTGAGGTTAAGAGGAATGCCTGTGTAAGACAGACGCTTGTCTCTCCAGGACTGCTGGAAGTACATGGTGATGGTATAGTCCTGTAGAAATGACATGGTGTGAGAGGAAGGTTAGCACATCTACATGCAGATGAATCACATCCTGTGCAATGTGTGATGTAAGTAAAGCTATTGAATGAGTACTGGCCACTTTAAATTATCATGTAAATGCTTCCATGAGGCCACATTATTTAAAACAATTAAATCAATCATCAGTCAATTATGCAGACATTCAGATCTACCTTCTATCATCTACTATCACTACAGTCCAATGCTGCTTGCTTCAAGTACATTGAAATGATCAGTAACTGTCTTCTCCTGAATACTAAAATCTTGGAAAAGTCTCCAATCTGTCATCCTCAACTGAAGCTTAAATTGCAAAATTCCTTTTTTTAAAAGAAACATGTCAAAGAGCTACAATGTGAAATGCCAAGAAATATCATGTGTATCCACTTCACAGCTTGTGTTCCTGCTCTTTTGCCTTTGTTTTTGGTTTGCAAATCAAAGTTTTCTCCTTTTGCTTCTGAAGTTCCAACTTCATGATGATTTCCTTACGTTGTGTTATGGAACCGAGCTGAGTCTCAGTCATGTTCTGCTTCATTTAGCCGCTCTCACTGACTGATTGAAGGATTGGTTTGCTCTGGCAACACACCACCAGAAAACACAATTTGAAACTGCAGGCCATTGTAAATCAAGCTTTGGAAAATTGTCAATACTATTAGCAAATTTCCCATTTTGTAGTTTTGTGGACTCAACATACAAAAGCTCCCAGTGAGTCAGTAGAGAGTGTGCAGTGTGGAGGTTGCAAGCTTTGGCAACACAAGGAGAGAGAAAGGATGACTGTGTGCCATGATTCACAGTCTGAGCTGTCAGGGGGCGGAGTGTCACAGCTTTCCATTCAGTCTGCGCCATCTTTCCAAAAATGACTTGTTCCGGCCTCAGCACAGACTGCAGAGATGGATTATGTTTTGCGACGTCAGTCCTCATTAAGCAGCCAGAACAGCCACCGGCATGCTCGCTCCTATATACCACTCATTTCAAAATAAGTGCAGTGGTCTTTCAATGAGCCGAGATGACATTGTCGACAGGCAATCATGTTATTTCTGAAAAAGCCAGAGTTATACAAGTGGATTTTCGTGCGACTGGTGAAAAGTTTGTTGACTCCATTTAGAAGATTAAAGTGCATGGAGCAAGTACGAGAGCAAGTTTCAGTCCAAGTGCACTTTCGTACAAATTGTGCATGTGAATGGTTCAATAGGTTCGTGCCGGGGTCTCTTATGAGTGTGTTTTTTGTGTAACATGCAACAAGGCAATCAGAGTGGCAGCTCCCTGCATTTGCTTTAAAAGCCTGCTGAGCTTGCACCTTGTGAATTTACATTATAAGAGCAGATTGTCCAGGGACTAAGAATGAACTCCTCTCGGCAGAGGAAATGGCTTCACCTCATGCACCAGCAGATTATGTGCGTGTGTGAAAAATGACTGTACACCCATTTTGCAATATGTAGGTGTGTATTATAACTTCAAATAACAGTGAAACACTGCAGTATTGTCTTCAGACCACTTTCTGTTTTTTCACTGCCTCAAGATATGAACCTGAACACTTGATTTAATAGATTTGTAAAATTAAGATGAACAATTTCAATTTCAATTCATGAATAAAAAAGGTGTCCACAGCCTCCCAGTTAGAAAGTTTCAGATTTTAGGAAGATATTCACAAATTATTTCCATTTTTTGATAAATCTAATGTATTCACAGATATATCCATGTGGAGTTTTTATTTTCTTGTGTTTTTGCAGATTCTTTCATATTTACAGGTTATACGTTAACACATTTCACTGGTGGAGCTGTTCTCCCACTGTGGACAGTGTGTTAGTCAGTCCCAATGTGCACTGATAACAGCACTCGGCTAGAAACATGGAGTGAAAATGAGGGTACAAACAGGATTTTCAGGAGCTTCAACAGGCTGAATTGTCTCTTTGTAGTGTTTTTGTTTTCGCCGCTGTGCGAGTTGATGTGTGATGTCCCAGCCTCGGGGAACATGTGTTTCTGCTGCTGTCCCTCGCTCTCAGACTGCATAACGACAATAACACCGTACAGTGTGAAATGCATTGTGTCACAGCGCGTTATGAAGGCCTGCATACGTTCAGCACCACTGAGGCACACCACTTGTGCTCTCTCTTTCCAACCATTCTCCATTGTTTCAAGGTGCTTTTGAGGCACCAGGCAAAAGGGACCAGGGGGGGACATCGAAAGCAGGAACCATTTAAAACAAATAGTCTGACTCTCATAATGAAGATCTGCTGAAGTATCGGCTAAAAGATGTCCAGCTCTGCTCACTGGCTCCAGTTAGTCCACCCACATACATGCAGTGCTGCCATAGAGGGAGCTTCTCCCCATCTTTAGCATTTCGGGGTTCAGTGTCCTGCTGACATCTGAACATGTGGATGAAGGAGATCCAACTACCAACACTGACATTCATTAAGAGATCCACGAAAATTATCCTCCTGCTTTTACAAATAAATACATTTATTTATTTTTTCAGTTTTGTACAATATAAATTATCCCCTATATCCCTGGGAAAACAACTAATTCGGCCCAGGTGAAAACAATACATACCAGGCAAGCTAAGACATGCAGTTAATATGTCAATAAAGTCTCTTTGAAAGTACGGAAACTACTGTTGCCTAACGGTGTTTATACAGTTATTTTTAATGTTGCTTTCGATGTTGGATTTCAAACACCCCTTCTCAGATTCAAGGCTGCCTTCGCTTGCAGATCGATCTGATGTGAGGACAAGGAATAGCGCAGCATAACAAGAACGACCCTGATCCTAAACTAACAGGATAGGTAATGGTCCTAAAAGTCTGTTCAAAGTCACAGGAAAAAAAAGAGATGTTATAAGGAGAAACAAGGTACAGGTAAACACAAAATAAATCTTTCAGGTACTCTAGTGAACTGCTCATTAATATTCCTCAGGCAACCTTTGGAGAAAGCTTCCATGAGATTGTTGCATCACTGCCTTCTATCGAGCTGACTCGACTTACAGAGCTGCCTTTAAGATTCCACTCACGGCTCTCTGGTTTTCCAGCATTCGTTGCAGTTCATAAAGATGCTTATGCATCAATTTTCTAACAGCCTGGAGAGAAACCATTTTTAGCATGTACTTTTACATCAAAAGTTTAATGTTCAAAACATTAATTTGCTGCTGAATATTTCTATATTTTGTTTTACCAGACATCCATGACTATGGTCTTTATCGATCCCCAGAGAATGAGTCATAATGTTCTTAGAGACCATCAGACCCTCCGTGCATAATCGCTTGAATCCAGAGACTTGCCCTAAAATGATTATAATAGTTCACAATTTTTTTATTTATTGTATTTTAAAGGGACTCTTACCTTTGTTGCATTTTTACACTTTTTTTGGATAAGGTTAAATTGGTATTAATAAGGTAATGACACTCTAAAATGCAAGACAGACCCACCAGGAGTAAAAAAAAACAATTATTTCACTCTCATAATATTTAGTGAAAACTTCAACCAATAAAATTCTTCGGACCGAAGGACCTTATTGGCCGACAGACCTGTCTGTTTGCTGCATGGACATGCAGGTTTTCCGTCTGCTTCTTGTGGCGCATTCGGGCCCGCGTCATCAATGTATATAACTTACCGGTGCTTCTGAATCCGAATTCATTGCTTTGGTAAACAAAAACTCACGTGCGTGCGCGGAGGCAGTAGGTAGTAAGTCTGCTTGTAAATAAAGTTTCTTCAAAAAAACACCGCGGATGGGAACGAGGGGGTGGGGCATTGGAGGAAGGCGGGATGATTTGAATGTGCTGTAATTCTCAAATGCAACAAAGGTAAGAGTCCCTTTAATGACCTAGAGTCATTTAACTTGTATAATTTTGTTTGGGGCACTACACTTCATAGTATATGAAAATTCACATATACCATGTAGCTGCATTAAAGGAGACATATTATGGCCATTTTACCACAAGTTGATATGGTTCCTTGGGGTCTTAATGAAATGTCTGTAACATTTTTTGGTCAAAATACCACAAGGATCATTTAAAACATCACCCTTTTTACCCTGTCTAAAACAGCCCTCCTCAGATTGACCTGTTTTGAGTGCCCCCCCCCCCCCCCCCTCTCACCGCCCCGCCCCCCTCTCTACGGACCTTTTTACCTGAGTAATATAAAAGCAGCAACACTAACTGTAGGAGCTTCATGTTATGATTATTATAATTAGCTATTTCTGCATTTGTATTCGTAGACACACGGAGGCACTAAGCTCCAGACCAGGTAGGATTCACAGTAAAGGTAGCAGTTGTGTTAATGACGGGAAACACCCGGAGGGGATATGGTTTTATAACAGTGCATGAAGAGAAGCTGCAGGATGAACACATGCATGTTTTTGTTCTAAACTGGAAAATAAATGAACCCAAACGGGAATCTTTCCTGGACAATGGACTTTAATTGCCTGAGTACTTTTTGACAAATTTATTTAAACAGAAAAATCTTTTGATAGACAACCACTGCACTAACTATTATCTGATTGAGCTCATTCAGTTCTGCTCAATTCAAGTAATAAATTGAGCAGAACTGAATAACAGGTTCTATGGTGGCTCCGCGTCCATTCAACTTGAGGTTGCCCACCAAGCGAACGTGAAAAATGTTCGGCCTGAATTCCCAGAATGTCTCACTCCATTAATCGGGTTTAGAAATTATAATTGCCATGCAAATCAGCGATGTGAGCAATGATTCAGGAGTCTGGAAATAGCACATCCGAGTCAGAAGCCAATGCCAGCCACTGGAAATGTTAGGGGCCAATAATAAAGCAGATGACATCACCTCTTGTGAGGCAGTATTGAAAAATTGCTGCCTCATCAAGCTGGGAACACAGAGTAAGGAGTCCTGTGTGTGTGTGTGTGTGTGTGTGTGTGTGTGTGTGTGTGTGTGTGTGTGTGTGTGTGTGTGTCTTACGATCCTGTTGGGGATGAAGACTTTCTAAGAGTCTATTATTAGAAACAGCTGTTCCCTTCAGCACCCGCCTCACCATCATCGCTGTGGCACCTTGGTGTTTCCGCAGCAGAGCGATGGCCTTAACGTGAGCTGAATACTGCTGTGCATGTGCACTCTGCTGAAGTGCAGGGAGAGGCCGAGGATCACCGCTGCTGCTGCTGCACCACACTGCACTGCTCTCCGGGCGGACACAATAAGAGGGCCGGCAAATGCCCTTGATGTTTTTGTCTTTCTACCCTCCGACAGTCTGTGTTAAGAAGTGGAAGGTGATCTCCTCTGTGCTGCCGTACCTCTTACCTTTCTTTCTCTCTTTGTCCACATCTACAGCTTTCTGTCCACATTTGACTGCGGCAAACAAACAATCGGTTGAACATGGGCACCTATGCCATGCTAAGCCCCACTGCAGTGTGCTGCTGTCTGACCTAATTCCTCCCTATCCACAGGCATCTCTGGATACAGCCTAGAAGACATCAAAAGACAGGGGGCGGGCTGGACGACGGGGGTGCAGTGCAGACCTTTTGCAGCCCGCTTCAACTTCAGACATGTGAAAATCTGAAACTGCAGGCGACAGACCTCATTGTGATACTGATCACATGGATCCATGTGCTGGAGTTTTAATGAAATGAACATGCATTAATTTGCATGTATGCCGGCAAAGAATCAATAGGACTACTCACACTGCAGCTGCTCAGCAAAGACAGGCAGACAGATAGAGAGACAGACGGACAGACAGACAGACAGTACTCAGACAGAAAAACACTAGCTGGTAAACATTCACCATTGAACCTGGAAATCTAATCCTGACTCCACAATCTCAGGAACACTCTGTTTCAATTAACATCCGCCTGCACTGAGGTACTTCCACTGCAAGCTGACTTCGAGGGGAACTGCGTCAAATCCAGGAATTTCTTTACAACCCCCCGCCCCCCCCCC
Source organism: Limanda limanda (assembly GCF_963576545.1). NCBI lineage: Eukaryota > Metazoa > Chordata > Actinopteri > Pleuronectiformes > Pleuronectidae > Limanda > Limanda limanda. The sequence continues at coordinate 2,689,364 of NC_083647.1, forward strand.
CCCCCCTCACAAGGCGTTCACTGGAAGGAGAAAAAAGGGAGCTTGGTCTGGGCAGACCCCATTTACAGATCCAGCAGCCAGCAAGTGATACAGGACGGGCTTACATCAGGGGCATCTTGGAAAATTTGATCATCAAAATTTCCCCAGGAAGAGGGTGATTTTCAGGAACTCTGCATTTCCACCATAGGGACCAGCGTCTACATTCATTTTGCTGCTCAGAGGGTAGCCTTATAAAAGCACAGGAACCTTCGAGGTGCAGCATGCATTGCTTAACATACAGTGCTGGTCGAGGAGTACAGCGATTTATTTGAGCATGTCAGTCCTTTTCCTTACTTTAAGTAAAGTTGTTCAGAGTACTTCTGGTGTGTTCTATGGCATCATTGGTTATATTGTTGTCTCATGCTGTGGAAACACAGGTTAACAGCCTGCAGACACCTTTTAGTTCCTGGAAAAAGGTTCTTGGTCCAAACGCAATCTTTAGACTAAACAACAGACCAGGATGATGTCTGACTTATCCTGATGTAATGGGCCCCTGCTGACCAATCAGATGTCATGATTAGCCATGCTGCTGTAAAGCATAACAATATGTCCATTCTAATGTCATACAGGCCTCTTCTTACTGCCTCATGGTGAGAGTACACATTTTTCAGTGATAATACAACAATAGCAAGGACAGATGATATGTCAATCACCAAGAGCACAGACGATGACTCTCTGTCTGTTGTCTGCCACCCACCAGGCCTATTGCGGTTGCCAAACCAACCAGCATGCTTCCATTCCTCTCCTTGTTACCATGCCAACCCCAGCATGCACTCACACACAGGTAGACAGTAGCAGTTTAGACCAAGACAAGGTTCTTGCAGGATCAGATGCAGATGGGATGACTCCACGATCAAGACACAATAAGACAGAAAGAGTACGACTGCTTTGTTACAGAAATCTAGAGTCATTTTTTTTTTATTACTGTAGTTCTTGTAACGTTATGATTTTATTGCACTTGTATTTAAATATACAAGAACTGTGGGTATATTATGGCGGAAGACTGAATCTGCTGCCGGAGCAGCCCTGAGTGATATGTTCCCCCTGCTGTGACATCACTCAGTGGGGTGTAGCCAGAAGCGTAACATACTTCAAACCTATAAAGAGCATCAGGAGTTTCATGCCCCATGTGATACAATGTGGTGTCAAGGAAGTGTAAACTAACCCATACTGACAGGGAAACCAATACAAAGCTAGAGACAGAGACAAATATAGAGACAGAGACAGAAAGGCGGATGGATGGATAAAGACACCAATAGAGACAGAGACAGAAAGACGGATACAGTGTAAAATCGAGTTTGAGCTGAAGACACAAAAATAGAATAGAGACAGATGAAGAATGAAATTGAGAAAGAGACAGAAATGGTAAATATTATTTTTATTATACAGCTCTCTTGTAGCTTTTACGACCACTCAAAGCGCGTTACATACAGTACAGTTGTTTTGTCATTCACCCATTCACACACACATTCATACAGTAAATCTATGGGGAGCACTTTTTTTTCATGAGGGGCAATTTGGGGTTCAGTATCTTGCCCAAAAGCACTTCAGCAGGCAGATGGGGTAGACTGGGATCAAACCGTCAACCTTCTTTGACCCTTCTACCCCATCAGCCTCAGCTGCACAGCAGAAATAGAGATAGAGATGGAAATGATGATAGAGACAGTGGTAGACGGAGAGATAGAGACGGAAGTGGATTAAAATAAAACAGGGATATAAACAATGAACAGAAATAGACAGAGAGATAGAGTCAGCGAAAGACATAGTTAGATAAAGAAATACAGATACAAACAGGGATAAATACAAAAATAGAGATATAGATGGAAACGGAGATATATATAGATACAGAGATGGATAGAAAAGATGTAGAAATGGAGATAGAAACATAACTTAGATTAATTCAAGATAAAGACTTATAGAGTCAGACATCGAAATAGAGATAGAGATATAGAGACAGTTAGAGACAGAAACAGATAACAAGACCTAAGACGTAAAGATATAAACAGGGACAGAGACAGAAATAGAGACTGATATAGAAACAATAATGTAGATGAGGACAGAAGAAGATAGACAAACTTGAGTGTATAGAGGCAGATATAAATTCACATAATCACACAACCACAGGTCCAATGCAAGTTCTGGGTGAAGTTCAAAAAACAAAAAAAAACACACTGCAGTCAAAAAGTGTTGCATCCCACCAACTCCCTCCCTCTGCACTCTAGTCCGTGTTTGCTTGTGTTTGGTGTTCGTGACCTCCTCCGATCCTGCTGCGCTGACAAAATCCCCCAGTCCCAAAACTAAAACAACTGCAGAAGCGTTCCCAAACTTAAGGAAGCGCAGCATGTGCAGTCTTAATACTGTAATACAAGCATGCAACTGTATCGTTAGTTCTGCTGTCAGACTAATAAAGTCACCCTGAGGAGCTGTACATAAAATACAAGTAACTCTGGTGTTGGCAGTTCAAACTCATTGTAATTCCCCTCATCTCAACTGGGTTACTGGAGCCATGAACTTCTTTCTTGATGGGACATGGATCTTTGCAGCATTACTGGAAATACCAAATTCAGAAGAAGGACACTGACCCAGGACCTGAGGTCAATAATACAGCTGCCTTTCAAAAACCTTTAAAGAGAAGAACTCATTCTTGCAAAATGTCACCGTCCATGTCACATTAACAGCATGATTGATTCAGTTAATTTGATGCTTCTGTTCAACACTTTATATGTAGAACATCAAGGCCTAATTCCAGCCAAATGATGCCGCAATTAAGTTTGAGTGGCAGACTATCATCGATGTATTTATCATTTTGTACTGCCTACCTGGTTATTAGAGCTTTTATTTTCCGAGACCCTTTATTTTTTTTCACTCTTTGTTAACTATCTGGTTTTGCACTGCTGAAATGTTATTGGCCCAAGAGTAAAGATATTTCTTCCCCACTGTGCAGTCTACAAACATCATTAGAGAAATATACAAATCCTTTAGTTACATTTAATGACAACTTATTTCAATGTATGCGGATGCTAACTGTCGTATAGGGGAAGATAATGGTTATGAGAAAGAAATCATGTTTAGGCTAAGGCTAGGGAATACAAGAAACTTGGGTTTGTATGCACACTGGTCTCCACACTTTTACTTCTTGCCTTAAAACTTGGCACACATTTTTCAGAGTTTGCCTTTCACATTTACAGAGCTGGAGATTGTCCGGGTCAAATTTGTTCATAAAAAGGAAAATCTCAGGAGCATTCAGGCGAGCGGTGGCGCCTTGGTAAAGCATGCAGGAGGCAGAACATAGCGAATAAAATCTGCAGCATGTTCACATTTTTGTTTATAGCACATCAACACCAGCATGAGCCCTTGGACTCCAAACTCTCACATCTCATCTTTCTTAGTCGGCATTTTTGGCGGCATCTTCTCTGACTATGGCACCTCTTTTTCATCTGGACATAGAAGTATTCTGTCAGCTTTGCATCTGTTGCATGCCAGAAATGTCCCCAACACACCCCAACTCACCTGTGGAGAATAATTCTGGTGTATCCTCACGTGGGCTTATTTATAATCTGTAATTCCGAATTGGGGAGTGGCAGAAAACTCAGGAGAATGTCCAAAGCAGCTGACTTGGTCATTTGCATTCTCACACACAGCCCATGGATAATTAGTCCAGTGCATGTCTGAAAGCAGCTGTAGTGTGAAGCACAATCATCATGATCACTAGAAAAGCGATCTATAAATGCAGTCCTTTCACTATTTCCTACATGAGTGTAGCACTGGATATACAGGAATGCTCCAAGATTTGTTTTCCGGGAACATACATATATTTTTGGATTTAAACACAAAGGAGGAGCTTTTAGGTTGCAACAGATCTTCCCTCACTTAACTGTTTTAGATCTCCTTACAGAGCTGGATAACACTTACTGTAAAACCTACAGGCTCATATTTCAACCACAACCTCATATTTCACTGCTGCCCAGCTGTCTGAGCTCTCTGCCCACCTCAGTTCATTCCAGCTCTTCATCTCTTCTCAGAAACCTCAATCTCTGACCATGTGATCAAATGGAGGTCCATTAACCTCCTGTCTAATGGCTCTGTCTGTCTGGACGGGCTAACGGGTAAAAATCTGAGCAGTAAAAAGGCTCAGTCGAAGCTAGCTTGAGCCAGTTCGGAGACTAAATGCTGGTCAGCAAGTTTCCAGCTGGAACCAAAACCTGAAGTGCTGCAAAGCCTTAAACGACCCTGGTCTATACTTAGAAGAATGACTTCATGAAAGCTATAGTGTAGTTTAACTAAAGGTAAAGAAAAGTAGAAATCATGTAACACTGCAGCTTGTCTATGGCCTGAGGCCTCCAAGACATACAAACTGAACCCGTCAAAGTTTTACTTATGAAATCTTACAGAATGCATTCTCTGAATATATTCCATGAAATAGGACAAATGCTTGTGCATATAGCTTAAAAACAATAAGCTACTGACAGAGAGAGAATATATTTTTGGAGGAACTTTTCATTAATCTGAGGCTGAGCAGCAATGATGTTTCTAATCTTACCATACAACATATACAGCCATTAGGTCAGAGCTAAATCTACAACAGCTCAGCAGAGACATGCTCATATAAATTAAACATTGAGAAATACAACAGAGAAGCAGTGTGCTCACTCATGTGAGTTGATGGAAACATGGCTAAAGGCTCTTATATACTACTACGTGTCCGTTTCTCGGAGAGTTCTCAGCAGGGGGCAAAGACTCTTTTTGATTTTTACTTCTCCGTCAGTCTACGTCCGGAAAAAATTCACCGCCAAACCCATAGGTGGCGCAACGGAAGACGAGCTCAGAGAAGCCTACCCCATTTGGGAAGAAGAAGTCCACGTGTCTCTGTTGACATGTTAGCTTGCGTCCCACACACTGAACCATGGCCACTAACAGAACTAAATAAAGTGACACCCAGCGGGTCAAAATGCTGATGTAATCGTTTCTTAGCGCAGCGGTTCCCCGGTCTTGTTTCCGAACTGTGTTGCTGATTCCACAGCTTGAATCTGCTTGAGGCTACATGTAGCTAGAAGCTACACGGACCTAGCTCCCCCCAGCTTCCACACACAGTCAGCAGGGACTCCCGACACTAACTACTACTATCCAGTGTTTGCTTCTAACCTGACGGTATTATAGAAACAGTGTCATGATAGAAGTGAAATTAAAGTCGTGACGGCGGGTTCTTGCACTGTTACCACCGCAGTTAGCATGGTGGCTAGCCTAGCCTGCTAGCGCCGTTTTGAATGCTCGTTATAACCGTCTGTGACCGTGCACACATGCCCTCAGTGCTCGAACGAGCCACCGTCAGCCGGACAACTCCGCTGGCTTAACACACACGTCACATTAATCGTAGAATCATAGTTGTGTTTGGGTTTGATGCTACATGGAAGTAAACAGGAAGTAAACAGGAAGTTTGAGGTCCGGAAATACGGAAATGACGTCATACGGAAATGATGTCGTTCGCGGACCAATCACAGCCAAGAGCGGTCCGTCGGGTCTCAAACATGAAGACGGATAGTTAGAAAAATCAGACGTGTACGAAAAGCTGTACGAAGCATTCGGAGAGGGCGTTTCACGGCGGATAGGGCGGTCTTATCTGTCCGTAATAGAAGAAACGGAGAGGCATAAATTGGCCTTAATGGATCACTGATGTGTTTATAAGATTTTCTGACATGAGTAATACTTGTAGTATGTTAATGTTCACTACCAGTCCACATGTTTTTTTTCCTGATTTAATTTGTATTCTCATGTCAACACAAACTGCCTGCTGATCAGAAAGCTCTACAATGATTCTGCACATGCAAACGCTCCAAATCAACCACAGGCTACATAACTTCCACTGAGATGCATTAAATGAATGCTGACAGACAAAGCTATCAGATCGATTGACTAATACGTAATGTTATTAGTTCTCCTGTCAGTGTAAGGCAGAGATAGATGCTGATGGCACTGAAGGCAATGTGGGTATTTTCATTCACAGCTGATGAGCTGCTTATTGCTCATTGGCTGCGCTGATGGTGCTGAATGATTCTGGCAGAAGCAAGCTTTCTACAGCCTCAAGGTGCTGTTGTCTGTCAGAGATGTAAACACATAGCACTCACAGAACTTGTGGTGAACATGCATGTTAGAGATGACCTGCGGATAAAATCATAAGGATTCGCCACGGAGTTTACCCAGAGCTTGCACAACACAGCCAGAGGTTCTCTGCACGGACGCGTTCACAACAGCAAAAAATCCTCTGCATTGTTCAGTCGAGAGGTGGAGCAGCCGCAGAGGCAGGAAGCGACGTATTAACTCCACTGTAGAGATCACAGGATTGTCTTCACAGAACCCTCGACACAGGCATCAGATCTTATCACCACTAAATTATGGCTCAGGGGTTAGAGCGGTCATCCTCTAAACAGAAGGTCAGCGGTTTGATCCCAGTCTTCCCTATTCTGGGGGCTAAAGTGTCCTTGGGCAAGATACTGAACCCCAAATTGCCCCCAATGATTGAACATAGATGCACTGTATGAATGTGTGTTTGAATGGGTGAATGTAAAACGGTACTGTAATGCACTTTGAGTAGAAAGGTATTATACAAATACAGACCATTTACCACAAAGTCTCATGACATCTTTGTCGGAGCCTTCTACACGTATGACACAGCTTTTTCTCCCGGATATATATATATTTTTTCGTCCCTTGTGCATTAGAAGCGTCGTTAACCCTCCACTAACTCTCTGTGAATCTAGAGGCAGATGCCCTGCTGGTTTCTCACACGGAACTCATTTCCACTTTGCCGTCCTGACAGGCACCTCTTTCTGTGAAAATCAGTGCATGTCTGAAGCAACTCCAGTCACACCAGGAGCCAGGACAATGCAGCAGGATTTTCCATTATCTGAATGCAGATTTCCCCTGTTTTTTCTGTCTTTGAAGCTGGTTCACTTCTAACAAACCAAATTTTAGATAACCCATCAGAAACTGTCAACGTCCCAACCACTGACCAATCAGATCTTGAGAAAACCAGAGACACTGATCTACATGACAGTGACACAAGAGATTTAGTTACAGTTAAGTGAGAAATAATTAATGTTAGCAGATATTTTCATTGTTGAGTGGAATCTTTTTACTGTTCCAGACTTTCCATGTGTCAACTCTGGATTTAAAACAGAGCTTCTCTCAAACAGAGGAATAATTTATTACAACATATCAATACATTACAACTCTTCTAGCTTGATTTGATTCCTTACAATGTGCTGATGCTTTTAGTTCTATCAGTGCACCTCAGAGCATTATGAAGAGGAATAAGAGCTAAACCTCTGATTTATTTTATTAAAAACTAGAATTAACACAAAGTAGTAGTTGTATGGCTCTGCCAACCATTGCAGTTACAGTCTGCATCCTATTTTTTTCCAGACTCACATCAGATCAGTGGGACCTTTAACACCTGAAATATAATCAGAGGGAAGAGCCGAAAACATAAAGCCTTAGGCCACTGCCTGTTGCCGACGCGCAGGAATAAGAATTATCCACGCACTTTTCAATATTTCCTATGATAATAACTAAATATTTTAGTCAGACTATGCCTCGTCCACTAAATGTTCAACTCAAACAGTTCTGCTAGAGTTCAGCTGTATTCAGCAGCTTTTAAAGTGTCAGAGAAATCCACCCTAAAGTAGACACTCACAGAACAAAGACGCAGCAAGTCTGGTCAGCTGTGTTTGGTCTGCGTTAGATAAACTCGTAGGCTAATCACTAATCGCAGTAAACAGATTATGCATGTGAATATGCAGATTCTGTCGGCGAGGGACAGGATTTTGTGGCCGAAAGCCTCCTGGTTTTCCTTTCTAGTTTGACAAATCATGTTTGAGCCGGCTTTGGTTGCTCACAGGTAAACAGTCCTTGTGGAGAGCAAAATAGTTGGGCAACTGTTGCTCTAACAAATTATGTAATTTATAGACAATGTAGATTTGTAGATGAGCTGTTTTTATTCAAACATATTAAACAGATATTCTCATTGACAGAAATTTGTTGGCTTTTGGCTTTTTAAATTTTAATATAGATGAGCCAAAATGTCTTCTGTACCTTAAGTACCATTAAAAAGTATCACTGTTTGTGTGATAAAAGAAACTACTTAAAATGTAAACAGTGAAATGAGAACGGAAGATAGGTACCAGCTGTCTACACTGGGAGCCCCAAATGATTGTCCTTGCCCCCAGAGGCTAACTCGTCATTAGATAAAAGCCAATTGGCTTTTAGGCTAGTTAGCTATATACTACTTGGGACATTGTGTCTGAAATATCTCTCCCCTTACATCCTTGAAAGATGTAAAGACATATATAAAATAAGAAATATAGTCACTTCACTATTTACAAATTGCAAGGAAATGGATAGAAATCCTAATTTCGTAGATTTTTTTATTGTGTTACATTTGGCAAATTAATTACACTCAAAATAATACCACACAATACTACAGAATCATTGATAATACTAACATTGAGTGCAGATAGAGGATATTCTCCATGATTAAAAACCTCATCATCATAGTACGCCAATGTAAATGTTATATGTGCCTTATTTTCATATTACCCGCATAAGGTTTATCTGCAATGAAACTATTGCTTGCTTTTATTAGAAGAGAGTTTTAAAGCATTCAATTATGAAACACAAAACAAAGGAGCAGACTTATCTTGGTGCAATGATAAAGCCTTGGTCAGCTTTGTGCCGCTGATGAACTATAAACTGTGACACTTTGAATATAAGGAAAGATGAAGCCACCTACAGAAACTCAAACCATCTCGACCAAAAACATGACCTCATAGAATACAAGGCAAACACTTTGTAACTGTCCAATGGGAAACCTGTCCATCTGCAGATGAGCTGTGTCACTGAGCAGAGAACCTCTGGTATTTTTTGGGAGTGTTGGGAAATCAAAGGGGTAAAATGCCACTCTGTGACGTCCAGTCCAGAAGACAAATAACAATGTATCTCCAGACATGAATATGTATGTCGTCCTTTCTGCAGAGAGAGCTGCCCATCACCCAGGCAAAAACAATACCACAGCAAAACATCACGTCACATCACTGTCACTGTACCTCACCAGCTGCTCTCGCTTCTGACAGCTTGTCCGACAACTCAGGCCAGTGACAGTGATCTAAAGTATCCCTGAAATCTTTCCTCTAACCAGTGAGGCTTTCCAGCCATGCAAACCCTGTCTGGTGGCCTTGCATCAGAAACAAGGTCACTTTACTCAGCCCACTGAGTCATGACAAATGTCCTCAGGGAAGATGACCGCTGCTTCCACCTGATTCTCTGTCCATGTGTATAAAAGCAAAAAGGTAACACTGACAGGGATGTTGGTCCATCCATCAACCAAGCGACAAACAGGACAGGTAAACAAAAGGCTATGGTAGGATAACTCGTGTTCTCCAGAAGTTAAAATAATCATCTTTTAACTAATCCCTTCCCCCATTGCCACACCAGGAATTCTTGTGCTACAATTTCTACATGTACTCAAGAGCTTAGATTGTAGATTAAAATTAGTCATTCAACATTCTCTATGATTCCTGTAACTTTCCTAAGCAGCATCATATGTTCTATATAATCAGCGTCAGCTTGATGCAACAAGGACAGAGATGTTGACACTAAGCGACAGTACCGAAGTTTTTGCTGCATTGCCATCAAATACATCATGTCCTGCATGTGCAATGAGTAAAACAATGCAGATACGTGTCAGTAGCTTCAGTTAATGATCACATTCAACATCAGAATGGGGGGAAATGTAATCTCACTGACTGTAGGATTGTTTTCAGCAGATCTGCAGACGCCTCGTTAAAGAAAAACCTCAGAGGAGAATGGTCAGATTGTTGGGAGCTGACAGAAAGCCTACAGTAACTCAAAAACACACTCTTAACATTTGTGGGGAGCGGAAAGAAAGAATTGGATAAAGCAGAGACAACGTCAGGTTCTTCTCCTGTCAGCCAGTGACAGGAATCTGAGGGTGCAGTGACACAGACTCACCCACACTCGCTCTGGTGAATGTGGATTTCTGCTGAGGCCGCAGATGGCCGGCTCAGAATCTGGCACCAACAACAGGAATCCATTGAGTCAATCTGCCATTTATTAACAGTCCAGGCTGCTGCCAGTGAGGAATGTTTTTTTTTGGCAAACTTTGTGCCCACTGATACAGTCCACTAATTCCTCTTTTAAAAAACACAGGTAAAAGGGGGGATGGAACCATTTGCATCACTGTATATTCACCGTCCTCTAAAGGCGACCTCCAGGATGATAAATCACCACCCAGCAAAAGAAAAGTAATCTCAGAGGGGTTTTACATGACAGTGAGTTGATTGTACTTCAGTGGACTCCTGATCTGAATCTAGAGGTACCAATGTGATGAGATCGAGAGGGAGACCGGCAGCATGACAAATCTGCAACATGGACCAGGAATGTTTAAAGCATTGTGTGTGTATAGTGACATGCTGGTTTATGAACGTGTTTACTTTTGGCATCCACCACTATGTTGAGTTTTGGCTGAGGTAAGCTTGGTTCCCTCTTCCGGGTCTGCTTAAAGCTTTGACCCATCATTAGAGCTCATTCAACTATCAGAGGTCCATATCGATGAAATATAGCATTGTCACCAGATACTGTCCATTGCTTAGTAAACAAACCAAAGACAGACACGGGTTCAGCCAAGCATCTGATTTGGTTGGAGAGCAGCTTTGCTAAAACAGAAGAATATTGTGTGTGGCATAAAGAAAATATATCAGCAGGAACAACAGGGAAGCTGATTAATTCAATAATGTGTGTATCTGAATTCTATAGTTAAAACGTTCTTAACAGTGTAATTATGCTGCATAAATCAGACTACAGGTATCACTAAACTAATTACTGCTTCATACTGGTACCTGGAGTGTGCTATTACCTGGACCCCAGGTGAGAGGAAAGGTGAATTCAATCAACAAACAGCAGTCTCTGTATGCAGGTGGCAGGCAGATAACTAAATCTATGAACTCCAAAAACAGAATATCAAAAACTAAAACTCAAGAAGCAAAAACCCTTCACAAAGGGAAATTCTGAGGAATAACTAGAGACAAAAAGCAGGAATCAACCTTCTTAGAAACTGACAACAAACCGACAAAGAAGACTGGGTAGCACAAAGACTAAATACACGAGCAAGAACAATTAAGGAAGGAAAAAGGGACAAAAGAAGAAGCTTCAAAGTGAAAAAGGAGCTAAGCAGGCAAAGTTCAAATCCATCACAGTTCCTAAACAAGTCTGACTAATTTCAAATCCACAAGGTCCAAAATGTCTCTTTAAACATTCTTAACAGATTCCAATTTGGGATTAATGTTTTCCCCAAGTTTAGATTGTTTCAGCCGAAGGAGCAGAAGCATGCATTCAGTTCAATTTTATTTGTATTTCGCCAAATCATAATATACATTATCTCAAGGTACTACTACTACTACTACTGTCAAAATGTCAGAGAAATATGCATAAACCTATGGGTTACAAACCTGGGGGCTTTAGTGAATTGGTGATATTAATCATTACTGAGGCAAAGGAAAAATATATTGACGTTAATAGACATTAGAATGAACATAAGATAAACTTCAGGAAGGAAGAACATGCAGATCACGACCATACTTTTTCAGAGCTGCTCTGAGACACAGTTGAACATAAATCCATCATGTGCTGCAATCTCAGACAGTGTCTCATGCAGGGAAGTGTTGAGATGTGAATTTTGTTTGTATTTATATACTGTAGATCTTAGTCTCAACTCTTGATGACAACTCCAAGGACTCTGCAGCACTGTTTCGCCATCAAACCATTCTTACAGTGTATGTATGTGCAGCTTAGCATGGGTATCACACAGTATTGACACACTGCTGGCACAGAAGTCAGGGGCAATTTGCCTCTGTCACATTTCCATTGTTAACCTTTCAGAATATACAAATATGTGGCCGAGTTGTGTTGTACAACAACTAAGTTGGCTCATATGGAGGCTAAGGCCCTGACGACACCAACCACAGACACCTACCATAGACTTTATAGATAAGATGGATCAATCTGATCAGACAGCCAGCTGCTCACTCTCAGTCCTGCGGCTCCTGCTGTTGTTAACCTGCCAGAATGTTCTCTGAGAGTAACACGCACCAGAAACTGTGCTTCATCATAGCCAGTAGGACAACAGAACTTCTTCCCTCCCTGCAGTAGTTGTCTCCAGAGTTGTTCCTGAGCGCAGCAATTGGAATGTGTGTCCCATTTAGGGCAAACTCATCTCGCTGGTGATGGGAATTAAGTCATTTGCCTTTTGGAATCACTTTACCAAAACCTGCAGACTAATTTTGGTGAAAAAAGGTTTAAATCAATGTCCACTGCTAACTCGGTTACCACCACCCCGGAGGACATAAAGTACTTGGGCTAGCTAAATTCATTATATATTTTAATAAGTTGAAGAGATACTTATTATGTTGTTTATGAATAAATTCAACGTGTGTTGTAGCCATCTCTTTATTTATTTAATCTGTTTGATATGAGCCACAACAGTTCCTAGGATTCTATCAAGCTGCACAAAATTACACACACTTACAGATAGATATCAGATATCAATACCATAAATATGCCTGCCATCAAGATTCATTAATTATTCCTTGGTGAAAATATGAAAAAACTCCCTATCTGTAGAAGAAGTAATAAAAAAGATCCTTAATCCACCTGCACCAAAATGTGGTGTGTTCTTTCTTGGCCCCTGTACCATCCTTCCACCAAGTAGGTTATCATGGACATCTGTTCAGTAGTTTTTGTGGAATCCTGCTGACAAACTAAAAGACAGGGGTGAAAACATAACCTCCCTGGCAGAGGTAAAAAGAGCTGATTTAGGTACATCTAATTTTATTCATGAGAAAAGTTACTGGTCTGCCAGAGCCCTGCAGACAACCTGGAACATCTCCATTTAGAATTGATCATGGAGGCCTGCTGTGTGTGTGTGACGTTCCTGCCCAAGAACAGCAGAGATGTGTGAGAAAGACAAACCCATTCATTTGCGAGAATCAGTAACCATGCAACTCCGCATACTTAATATTTCCTCTTAATCAACTCAGGCTCAATTAGCGCCGTAATGAATGAGGTTTGGATTGAACTATTCAAGTTAACACATATGGTGTCCAGTCCAGTATGTAGAGTGTTAACATGAAGGGTTTCTACATGACCCTGTCTAATGTAATGAAAGCAGAGAAGCCCTTCCCTCCAAACACTTTGCTGTCAGTAAGATAGTGTGTTCTGCAGTCCAGACTGCTGAGGTTGTGTTACTGATAACAGTGTCTGACCTTCAAGTCGACTTTCACTCAGAAACACAATGTACCCGACAGTATGAAGAAGAAAGGCATTCCTATGGGAAATTAGTCCCATTGTTAGTTGCATCGTGTTCTTGTGTGTGATGACGGTGCAAAAGGATGTGATGGTGATGAATACACATTTTCCTCACTGGAGGAATGAATGACTAAATGAATGATGACCACCCAATCAAAGAGTAAAGAAAGTGAGAGGACCGAGATCGAAGTCTTGTTCTGAAGAGTGAAGAAAGTTATTGGAGGAGTTAGAGTGTGTCAGAGCAGTGGAGGGGTGACTGATGGGCTTTCACTGGACCAGTAATCAGATTAAATCTGTATGAAGCCTCTTGTCCTTCAAACATTTGCCAATAATCCGTCATTGCAAAGTAAAACTAAGACCAACTAGTTTCAGTTGTGCCGCAGTTTTGACACAGACACCTTGACACTTATTTTGTATAGACAATAATCTTGAGAACATCACTGGTGTCTTCATGCTTTGTGCTAGTATGAGGCCCATTGCCAGTGTGTCTTTCCTTCTCAGACAGAGATATGTACTTGCACTTTCTATGTCATTCGAATTCCTGGCCTTGAGAGCCTTGTACCATCAGAGCACACACGCTTATGTATTTATACCAGTGCAGTGGACATTCTTAACTTGGAATGGATGGCTTGCTTGGTTTAATTGACCCACAGAAAGTAAAGGCCCTCTGTAGGACTAAGTCCACAGAACCCTGACGCTGCGTCACTGCTGCTGCACAAAGAGCTGTTCACCTGTTTATTCAAAGTTCAGAGAAGCTCAACTCAGTAACAGAACCCTGAACTGAATATTCAGTTGTCATTGATATTGTTGTGAGCACGCTGTTGTCATGATCAACAACTTCACTTAAGTTGATGAGTCCCAGCTACCACTGCTACAGAACACTGGCTGCTTGTTAACTTAAAGTAAATTCATAATATCATGTGTCCAAATTGCAACAAATTTAACTCTGCACTTCCTTGGGCCCTGAACAATCCACAAAGTGTGCTCAGTGTCAAGCAGATCATTCTCCAGAAGCGTGTTTTATATACAAAAAAAACTCTGTAGAGCTGGAAAGAATGGTTGATCATCTCTGTGGTTACATCCAATGACACCTCTCACATCACAAATACGTTTGATCCATTTTCACATAAATTGTTAATGATTACTTTAATTCAATTGCAATGACTTGGGCCTTTGACATGTTAAAATATCTGCTGAAAAAAAGGAAACATGGCTAATGAACTTAGATTTGTTTTGTGTATGTGTGTGTGTGTGTCATGAGATGTTTCATCTCTCTGGTCTGCTCCTGCTGTGGGTGAGAGTTTCTGTCATCTGAGCAATAATGTCGGTTCCATGGACAGTACTATGTGTACGACATTTACAGCTTACACTATTGTTGATAAATGATATATGTTTCTTGGATTTGGAAGTCGGGGGTGGTGAGGTTCCTCCGACTGGAGGGCACTTTCCAGTTCTAACTTCCCACTCAGGGGAAATTGAACGCGGCATAACAATATCTCCCCATTCCTGTTTATAATAAGATACAAAATCAGATAAAGCATCATGGTCCAAGCAGTAATCCATAAAGACGACTTAGACAACACAGTCCTATCAGATCTGGGCACTTTCCATTTCTCACGTAAACATGTGCAGCTCAAAGTGAAGATAACAAATAGTTCATAACCCGAGCCAACAGTGAGCACCTCAGAAACTCCACAAACTTTCTGTATTTACTCAAGACAATGTCACAC